>NC_056725.1:250873672-250982740 GCF_019279795.1 Protopterus annectens | reverse complement strand
CAAAAAATTAACAAAAAGGCCCCCACCCCCAAAAAGGGAACATTACAGAACCAGGTGATGTTGGCAACATGCTGGTGGATGGATTCAATGCTAACATTACACCCTCTCACTCACTACAGGGCCACAATCCATGCAGGAACATTGCGGTGTCCCTGCAGTCACACCTACACAGTACTAACCTGCACTCTATATGTCCTGGGACACTGGCCCCATGTCACCTTCCAAAATCCCAGGCTGTGATGTCCACAAACCTCTGAACGACATGTCTCCCCACTAGGCCACCATATTCACTAATAGACTTGTATCAGACATTGTGGCCCCTGAATGGCACACAGCAACAGTTATCACACTCCACACAGGTGGCGCCACAATGCACGAGTGGGACTATTGTCCTACACACCTGACTGGACTGTTCTGCTCGGCTATGGTGCACATCATCATGGACGTCATTCACAGAGACATTGTTGGGCTCCGGTCCTTTGATGCCATCCGGGTTGGACTTGTTAGGGCCAGAGCATGGCTCCTACACCTGGTGGACTCCTTTCATAAAGTTACCAGGGTAGTTGATGATGGTACAGGGGTCCACACAGCCTACATTGTCCTCTCATTGCCTTTTAGCACCATTCTCCATTCTGGTATTGACAACATACACATACACCTGCACATCGTACCCTATATCTCAGGATGTTATGCAACGTGGCTCATGGACAGGACACACACAATGAGGGTAGCATACCATAGTACCTACTGCATTTTCAGTTACACTTGGCATACCACAGTCCTCAGTCATAGGGCCCCTCATGTTCAGTATATGCTTCCCTGAGGTACAGGCTAGCACAGAGGGACTTTCCCTGCCTAACTTTACAAACCCCTGCATACAAAGTGCCATGATTGATCCACCAGCTGATACTGACACCATCCATATGGGTGTCACTGTGACGGATACCTGATATGACTATCATGGCCTCAAGCTGCATGACACAAGGTGCATGAACATCACCTTTGCATTACACCATTCACCCACTGACTATCACATAGGTGGTAGTCCCCTACATACATGTCACATTGTACGTGTTCGTAATACATACGTATGTCGCACCCACTCCTGTGATTACCATATTGCCACTGTGGCATGGATATCCTTCTACGTGGCCACACTTATCTGTACTGGGTGTGTAGCTGGTACATAGGCACCCGTTGTACCTCTGAACACCAGACTTCTACACACATTCAAGGGTACAACACCCCGTTTAGGGTGTACCTTACACAACAGCTACAGCTTTACATACCACAACATTAACATGCCATGATGTTTATTGAGCTCTGACAGTTGAAGTATGCGGCTGAACTACGGACATCACATTTGTACACATTTGCATACTACATACTCAGGGGTGACCTCTGCTGAACAGACAGGGTCCATGTCCACAACAATATTAATGGATATACTCCACATAAGCGACATAAGCAAAAGCCACTGTGAGCAACATGCTCATGGATATGTGCACACACGCAATGATGAGTGGGATGTGCTTGAGGGTTACATTCCCAAACCAGACACTCACCATGCTTTGGAACATGATTCCTGTGTACATCACGCAGGGACACTCAGTAGCACTGTTCATGTGATACCTCACTTGGTGGATGGGAGACACATGTACACCAGGGATCACTGCAGTGGCTGTACTGTGCAGAGGTGCAGGTGACACATGGCTCTGCTGTTCACAGGACACTACCCTAGAGAGGTGCCACTGGTGTGAACACTGTAGTTGCGCTTAAACATACACTTGCCAGACTGCATACTACCCCACTATGAACCTGTGAAGCTATTACATGTCCTTTGTGCATGGTTACTTGGTAGCCCTTCCATTTAGATTAGCTATCATGCTATTACAATGTCCCATGACTACAAGCCATATGTATCCTGTTATTGTACATGCCAATAGACAATACCTTTGGTATGCATGATATGCCTGTTATGCTGTGTAGAATATCTGACATATCTACCTACAATACTATACATTACACATATTTTACATAGTATCCCATAATGCAAAGCATACTTGCCCAGCAGGACCACCTTAGACATTGTCATTATATGCCCATACAAATGCCTACTGTGACAGTATATCAACATATACTATCCCCTGCTATGGCACATACTTGTTGGACATAATCTACCACTGACAGCGGGTTGTATGGAATTGTTCTGTTTAAAGCCCTCATGTAGCATCCCTTGTGGTGTCTGTGATGTTTACTGTGTGGCCCACTGCTGGATGCACAGTTTCTACAAGCGTTAGTATGCTCAGCAAGACATCACTACATAAATACCTTTTCCCACTTTATGCATTGCAGACACTTTTAATTAATGCAAACCAGGCTATACATACACTAAATAATTAATACAAAACATGCTATACATACACTTACATATCGAGTGTTCTACATACCTTGTTATCGTTCCGGACTTATGTCTCTATCTCTCTTACACTGCTTAAACAGTTACATGGTATGAGCATACGGTTTGAATGTTTGGCAAGTCATCCTTATATATGTCGATACCTGTAACATGTGGTTTCCTGCCGCCAGTTGGTGTCCCTGAGTGACTAATTACTTTCAAATCAGCTGTGCAGCTACTCCATTCACCAATTACGTGGCAACAGTGGGGTATAATTGAATTCTCTACTTGGGCATTGCCCATTTGCCCTACCTTTGGGGAGATGACCTGTATTGTGTTTTGTTGTGTGTAATTGCAACTGTATGTGTAGAGACAAGTATACTTTGGAAAGTATACTTTGGATTCATGTCCCCCGTGGATTGTGTGTGACGGCTAGAGTATGTGGTTCAACATGTGGGTGTACCTGTCATCCCAACCATCTGATAATGGATTATTGCAAACAAAAACTGTAACATCGCCGTTTGTTCCATTATACAATGGCTACAATTTTGCATGGTGCCTTTAATTGCATCTCTCACAAGGTATGTTGACAGTTCTGCAGATGTAATTGACTGACTGGATATTTGTGCTGTAATTACAGTCTGTATTGCTATAGTTTCTAGTGTGGGGGATGTCGGTGGGTGTACGTAGCATATACAGGTTTGTGGGGCTTGCATTTCTACATATTACAGATATATATGTGTTTGGGTCCCTTCCCTAATTAAAGAGCTATCAGTTAGTAGACTTATGTTATGGGATTTTACATTGGGCCGTTGTTAATTGGTTTCTATATAGTATGCAGGTGAGGCTGATACTTCCATACCTCCGGAATTGCAGTGATATGTAAAGGGATATTTCTAAATGACAGCTATCCCGTGTATTTCTGTCGCAGATATTTGCAGTCATTGCAGTTGTGTTGTTGACAGAACCTCTTTGCCATGGGTTGCCACCTTTTCATATGGCCATTGTTGGACACTTGCGGGACACACAGCAGTGTTTACAGGCCAACACATAGCCACGGTCAGTACACAGGATAGCACATACTTTTATCTTCATTACATACCTATTGTTGTGGGACTTTGGCTACTTATCATATTGCATGTAACATTTACGTTTCTTACATACAGGCATGGCTATTTCATGCAACTATTACATCATATATGGGACATAATAATGTCCTACAATCTCGAACAGTTGCCCTTTGTAATGTTTTATGTCAGGACACACCTGCCCAGGGAGGGGCTGTCCCTCCTAATGTGGGACAGGTGGTAACCGTATGCCTACGGCTAGCTATACCCACACCTACCGTAATGATCTACCTCCGGGTTTGCACTAACAGACACACGATGCATACACAGACACACACACACATTACAGTCACACAGAAATGCACACAGCACCCTCAACACACACATACACAGACTACGGCACTGACAAACACAGATGAACACAGTACCTACATGGATCGCAACACCAGCAGTGGTAACTATATGTCCCTTCATACCGTCATAGCAGTACTCACGGTTCTACTGTTCCGGTACTGTGTTCTTTCAGTCTTACAGCCTCGTGGTTACATGTGTCGGTATGTTACACATTCCATAGTTGGCGGTATCCTATTTATTTGTACCTCCAAGGTGTTATGAATGTCGTTGACCTATCTATATATTTGCAGATATCGGTGAATCCGTATATATATCAACATATATCACTCTATCGCCCTTTCTATCTGTATTATATATATGTATATATGTGTGTGTATATATATATATATATATATATATATATATATATATATATATATATATATATATATATATATATATATATATATATATATATATATATATACATATATATATATATATATATATATATATATCTATGTATCTCTTACAGGGAAAGTGACAGGCAAGCTACACCTTTCATTGTGTACTTGTCGGTGTATACTGTTTCCTGGACTCCGCACGTTTGTGTCTGTACCTGTCACATTACACACCTGCCGTAGGTTAGGGTTACCAGCTGTCCCACTTTGCGAGGGACAGTCCCTCTTTGGGCAGTTGTGTCTTGCAAAATATTTGTAAACATGGCAAATGTCCTGAGATTTTAGGACATACTTATTTCTTATAGTTTATGTAATAGTTGCATAAAACAGTTATTCTGTATCTGAACCACCTATATGTTATAGAAACATAATAAGTAAGTAAACATTACAAGAATAAGCTTTTATCTAGGCAAAACAGTGAAGTTCTGATTTTCTTACTGGCCAGGTGTATGTGTTGGCCTGCAGACATCTGACGTATGCCCCAAATTGGTCATTTGAAGAGGTGGCAACCCTACCATAGGTACATCTTGGCTAGCAATAGTGTTAGGTGATTGTATACATGATTGCATGTTCTACTCCTGGCAGTGGTCATTTTACCCTGCAGAGCAGGTGCTATTAGTACAGGGGTGAATAACGCTGGTTTCACCTGTTCTGGACATCATTGACCGTAACCTGCGTGATATTCGGAGAAGCTTAGCCTTGTTTCGTGCATATCCGTATAGTCATATTTAAACGTCGCTTACCAGCAGTGGGCAATGCATATTCCTGCTAACGTGTGCTAAACATGATCTGATGACCTGCATCCGACATGCATTACTTGTGCATTCGGGATTACGTTACATCCCTTGCAGGACGTGGGACCAGGAACATGCACGACGGTCACTGCATTTAACACTTGGACATCTGGGATTTGTACACGTGTTATGTCGTTTTGTATGTGGAGTATACTACGGCTGTTACTCCATACTGCAATCACATGGGTAACTCAGTTAGTTTACATATTGATGAGTCCAGTTAATGGTATGTCCATGTGATGTTTACTGGATGTGCTCCGGCATTGGGTATGTATATCACAGAGAGCCACACACGATACTGTGCTACACCTTCAAACGACCGTAGGTGGAGCATGCTGGGGTGATGAATACCTGTCATGGGTACACCCCATGCCTTGACACAACATCCATGATTACATTATGTGGAGCCCCTCATTAACGCAGCAGGGAATCCGTGCTGAGTGTCTGCAGAGCAGTGCTTACACACATGTGCTCCCGCGATTGCCTCTGCTCCACTAAGCGACAGTTGGTTACTTGATGTTGTGGCGACAGCAGACACTGTTTGCCCTGTTTGGTGTATGGCCTCTGACAATCGGGCGTGTACCTACCGATGTACCTGGGAACCTATACACACAGCACCAACATATGCTGATAGGCACATGTACTGTTCAGGTGTTGACATTTCGTGTTCCAATAGCTGTTGTGTGTACAATGTTTGAGGGCTGCCTATGTAGGATTCACACAGTGGACCACCTATACATTACAATTTACAGGTGGTCGTGTTTGTGTGCCATCCATTTTACTGTGTGTGCAGGTGGAGAGGTGTGTCAGTCCATAGGGGCCTATACTGTCAGAGTATGTGCTAAATGTTCCCTCTTTGCCAAGGTGTAGGCATATTGGTCACACCTCCGTCTGCCTACTGGGGCTGGCACAGTGTGTCCGTGGTCTGAATCCCTCTGTGCCTGTGATGGCCTTGACAATTGGGGTGGGCTATGAGGGCCTTCACCATTTTGTCCCTGCTGCAGCTGTTTCCGCAGGATCATATTATGCATCATGGCACATACTATGAAGATGTGGGCACACGTGCCTGGAGAGTACTGCAAGGCTCCACCAGATGTATCTGACGACACGACCTGGCAGTTGATGGAGTGGAATCCCTTGCGGTTTATGTAGCGCCTACCATGCTCACCGGGTGGTGACTTGATATGTATGTGCGTGCAGTCTATCGCACCCAGTACCTCTTGGTAGTGTGCTACACGGTGGAAGTGACACATATTGCTGGCCAACTCCTCCTGAGTTTGGGGGAAATATATATGCTCATTGGCATGTGGTAACATGGCATCCAAGAACTGGTGTAGTACCCTGGATGCTGATGCCTGTGAGATCCCCACTATATCTCCTGTTGGCCTTTGAAAGGTACCTGTGGCTAGTATTCGCAAGCTTACACATACCTTCATGTCCACTGGGATGGGTTCCCCTCTGTTGTTTCTGGTTCTCAGGCGTGGCCGGCACAGCTCCACTATTTGCTGTAAGATGTCCTTGTCCACCCTGTAATGCTCTACTATCTCCAGATCATGTAGCCCCTGGTAGGTTACCCTTGGTCTGAACACTCTTCTCCTCCTCCGGGGCCTGCGGTGATTGTCGGCATCATCCTCCACAACACCGTCAGTCTCTAACACATGCTGATGAATCACAGCTATGGCAGCTCCCAACATGTACATTTTAAAAGTTCCCCGTGTGTTTACACCTATGGTGCAGAGTTTGGGAATACACAGGTGTGTGTAGGGTGCCTTCACGCTTTATACTATTGTGCCGTGAACACCGATGATGTCATAGGGTGTGTATGTACGATCGTAGCTACAGGTTACCTTATGTGTTTTACTACCGTAACTACTATTGTGGTGCCTTTGGTGTTGAATTACATTTGGCTGCCGAGGATTACCTTTTGACCTTCCCTTTACATTTCTGCACGTTCCACCGACTATTTTCTGGCATGCATCCAGCAGCCTGCTTTCATTTGTACTTTCCTAGACCTGGCATATCTTGCGTAACGTGTTCTATTTCCGGTCTACTGTCGGTTTGCTTTGCTCTGCTATGACAGATCTCCTGTCTTTGCAATCCAATGCCTCCTCTCCTTTCTTTGCAATCCAATGACTCCCCTATCCTGTTTTGCAGGTTTCTGCAAGCAGACTTGTCAGCTGCTGTCGATTGGCCGCCGTGAGTTGATTGGTGTTAATTGCTCAGTAGTACTTCAATTACCCTGCTTCGGCATTTCCTTCTTTTCTTCCCCTGTCCTTCCTGTTTGTGCTATTGTTCGCTGCGCGTGCATCTGCTTACCGGGTTTCGGGCATGTTTTCATCCCCGTACACATGCTCTTTCGGGCACCATATGTGCTCTCAGCAAAACGATTCTATACCTTCCTCCCCACCCCTGTCCTGCTGCTTTGCTTAGCAATGGCCAGGCCAGATTTGCATTGCTCCAATGTGCTTCCTGCTACGGTGGCACACCCCTCTGCTGATGTCATGGTATGTCCTCTGAGCCACTCCTCGGTGTTATAGCACTTCGCCATATGGTACATCCTTCATCCAGCGGGACGTTTGCGATTCAGTATTGCCTGCCTTATTTGCATGGCATTGACTACTAATTCATAGTTACCTCGCCGAACACTGTCACAGGCCCTTAGCAACCCTTGCACCTTGGTTGTGGTGTACCATGCCTACCATTGCGTATTATGGTGAAAACCTGATTTGTATTACATTGCGATTTTATGACATTTCTATATATTTTCTTTGTGCTCCTGTTTGTGCACACATGCCCTGCGGTTGTACTGTGTGTTACTGTGGACATGACATTACATGTTGTTTTTTAGGTGTTGTGCATATTTTCTTATGCCATTGGCTGGGTATTTAGCCATTGGCATATGTTAACTTTGTAATACATGAGTCTGGTCCATTTCCATAGCTCCGATGTTCTGTTTGGGAAAATGTAAACCATGCTTTTTGGTTTACATTTCCGTGGGCTTATGCTACACCTGCACCACTTCATGCATCGCAATGTACCTTCATTTGCATGGTGCAGCACTGCACATCGGGTGATTAGCATACCTAAGCCGAGGGCTGTGCAGTTCTGGTGTATGCCGGTAGTGCACGTGGAATTGGATTGTACCTGAATCGCTCAGTGGCCATATTTGGCGTTATACCACCTACGCTACGCCTGCACCTGGCGCAAGCTTCATGAATCCCAGGGATAGTCATTAAATCATTGTGGATACTCAAAAAATGCATTATATAAAAAGGAAATATGTAGGAAAGCCTATATGTATAAGCAATAAATAAACAAAAGTTATTATTATTATATATATTTCATGAATAACTAAATAAAAAACGTGTATGTATTCTTAAATAAATTTACCTCATCTTCATATGACTAAAACCATATTTACAAGTGGGTTAAAAAAGGGGGTATTTAAATGCTTATATGTATTAATATGTCTTTTTATCTAGCAAGTGCTTTAAGCTACAGGATACATTCAAAAGATAGATATTCGTTAAGACCCGGTGGGATATATGCTGCGGTACGAATTTGCCACATAAGCTCTTTTTCCTCCAGTTTTAATTCCCTATGCTTATACATATGGGCTTTCCTACATATTTCCACAATGATTTAATGACTATAACTGTCTTTAACATATATATATTTTCAAAAAAAGTTTTTAAAAAGTGGTTTTAATATGTTTAAACAAGTTATAAGAAATGGATTTTATGAGTTTTGATTTACAAATATATTACTTTATTATCCCTAATATGAGTTAATTAATTAATTGGGTTTTGTATTTAAAGCTTGCTGTGGTTGTCTTTGTTTGTCTGAAGAAGTTAGAGCACTGTTTCTGATGAAAGCGCTCACATTAAAAGTTTTAAAAGCAGTTTTTCGATTTGCTCATTCATCTGCAAAGCCATTTCTTTGTTTATTTTTTAGTAGTTTGTTTATCTGGAAATTTGAAGTATGGTTCATCTTGTGATTTTACTCATAGATAAGATGATTTTCTGAGTTGATAAGTAGACAAACTCTAAAGAAATGTAATGGTGCTTTCTGCTATACTGGCAGGAAGCATATACAGCTGTAGTGCAATATTTTTTCAGGTTTCACAAGCTGTGAAGCAAAGAGATTTGTACGTACTGATTGCCACTACAAAAGACTGAAGAAAATGGATAGCTGTCTGACTGTTATTATGTAAGCAGTATTCATGAAGTACTCCTGCCTGTACAGCATGGTAAACATCTGATCAGTTTTTGTCATGAGTGCTCATAGGGAGGTTTCAGATTTTAGTCGTGTCTCTGAAACAGACCTGAGTGGTTTTTGTAGCATCAACTATTTCAAATCCAAAACTGCTTTTTGCAGTAAAGTATGGACAAGATGAGTTAGAATGTGTGTTGGATTGCTTAAATCAGGGTTCCAGTGTCTAGACATATCAGGAGGTGGACTGTAATATAACACAGGCACCTCTGCCAAAATGCTTACAGTCTGTGCTATTTTACACAATATAATACTCAGAAAACAGCTTCAACATGGACAACAAGGAGCAGGACCACATTTTTAAGGATCACAAACAGGGCCGGTGGTAGCATCAGATACAGGAGTCTGAGAGAGAACCACCACCTGCAGATGGTGCTAGCAGACAGCGGCATACACAGTATACCCTGGCTGTGGCTAAGAGGAAAAGGATAGCACACAAACTCACTACCTAAATAAAAGCTGAAGATCCTACCCACAAGGAAATAGGAAAACAGATGCCTGTCAAGCTCAACAACCTTTACTTAATTGTGTAATGTCTGTGTTCTGATAGCATCACAAAGTGACAATTCCCCAAGTACACAACTGTTACCTGCAGTAATGACAAGCAAAGTGTGAAACCTGTAAAGAAAAGGTATATAACTGATTACTCTCATATGGAAGTAGCTATATGCCTCTAAGCAGAACATTTGGCTAAGGTTTTCACTTATGTTAGTAATATCTCCAATGTCAGATTTTTGCAATACACAGCTATATATTAGAACCAATGTTATGCATCAAGCATTTCAATTGACTACCATCTATAGAATGTGAAACAGGTCAATTGCACCCTCATTTGCACATCTATACCAAGAATCAAGACTGAAGTACCTAATGCCTCCACTGTTTTACTTACAATACTAACTGAAATAAAAAGATGATCAACAATTATATAAACAATTATTGTGTTTGTCCACATGAATACAATCAAGCTTTGTGATAGCACTATGTACTGGCATCTTGGACAGGTGTGATCCATGCATAGTAGAGTATTCATTTCATCATTGACACCCCTGACCATGAGAACCACCTCTGCTAGGAGTTGCACTGCTACTTCCATGGCCCAGGCTAGAAGTCAGGGTGCTAGCCAAACATGTTTTTATCTTTTGTATTACTTTATTGCCTTTTTCTATTTTGAATACTGTGATTTGTTTTATTTACCTTGTGTTTTACTTGTATTCTGCTTTTAACTGCATATTAAAACTTGAAAAGAGACCACAGCTCTGTCTCTTGTGAGTCAAGCAGAAGTTAATTTGTTTCCCCAACCTCCCACCCTGTTACTGTAGTGTTCTTAAACACCACTGTCTTTCTAGTTGCCTTCACCTTATGTTAATGATGGGTTTGTGTTAGTAAGCACAAAATTATCATTTTGTGAAATCAGTCCCCTTCAACTACTTAAATGTATTGCCCATCCTACTGTATTCCATAGTACCAGAATACAAAAGTGACCACCCCCTTTCAATCTATATTGCTGTTTTAAAAACAGTGACTCTTCACTAAAACTTAACTTTTTAGACAGGTAAAACTTAAGTTACCTACTTTCACATCTAACTTCTCTAGTGCACACTGCAGTGTTTAGGATAAGCCATTTTTTTCATCTTACCTTTAAGCATCCCATGCTTTAAAACCTGCTGGAAAGCACTAGGATGTTTTAAACTGATACAAGCACTCAACTCTCCTTGTTGATAAGGAGAAATTAATTGTAGGCACTAAACAGCCTATAATTGTAAAGTACCTTGCTAAGGTAAGATAAAACAGCTCTTGTACTTTACAAAAAAAGCACCAAACCAGGCATGTACAAGGGTCAGATTCAGGTGATTTCTCCTGTCTACCTGGTGAATCCTGGCATACTGGGACAATGCAGCAATTGCCTCATGTACACAGACAACCCTCTCCTTCTACCACCGAACACTACAACCTATGAGAGATGCACTTACATAGCCAAACTGAAAGCAAAGCTCTCTCCACCCAAGATTGTGCTAGACAGTCAAGAGGAGAAGGTTAACACCTGCACTACGCCTCAAGCAACACATAGCCCTTCTAAACCCACACCACTAACACCCACACATAGCAACACTAAACCAACATATGTGGAGGCCCTTAACATTAACCTGCCCAAGCAACAAGGACCTCCGAAGCTGAAATGCAAACACCAATCACAACCAAAGTGTTACATAGCTCACAACACCAGTGTGCCACCCAACAACAGCCCCTAAGGCAAGACAATGTACCCAACACTTTAGTCATAGGTGACTCTATAGTCAGGCACAATGATGTCCCACTCACCAGGCTGAACAAGGAGAAAATTACAGTCAGCTGCCTGTCATGTGCCAGGATCCCCCACATAACCCATGCATTCAAGTCACTCCACAACAAGTACAAATATGACTCTGTCATTGTCCATGTTGGAGTGAATGACCTGAGACGTACCTCCCTGAACTACATGAAAAGAGACATGGAAGAGCTCTTGGATCATGTGGCCCAGGCAGATATGATGCTAGCCCTGGGTAGCATCCTACCTTCACTCAGAATGATACCACATTATAAGGACAAAATGATTGACTTCAACAATTTGCTAAGCTTCTGGTGTCATTCAAACAGATCATGATGCTTTGCCAGAGATGGTCTTCACCTGTCGCCCCTGGGATTCAGGTTACTGTCAAGGCTCTTGCCACCCCTATAGTGCCTTTTTTAGGCAAAGTTCAAAGGACAAAACCACCACCGTAACAGATACAAGCATGCAAAATCTGAAGGTAATGCTACTCAATGCTAGAAGACTAAACCTCAAAATGCAGACTCTCAAGGCACTCCTAAAAATGGAGAACATCGATATTTGTGCAGTAACTGAGACCTGGTTCAAGGCTCCAGAGAGCACCCCTGCAATACCAGGCTACACCTCTTACCATGCGTTTCAGCCCACAAACTAGGACCAAAACACTAAAGGTGGAGGAGTGTCCAATTTCACCAAGGATATTCACAACACCATGCTAACCCAACACAATGCACCTGAAATTCTCCAGGTGCAACTAACACTAGGTAAGACTGCAATCCAAACTGTAGCTTGCTACACGTCTCCCACCATGGCCCAAGATTCTCACTACACCTTTCTAAACATGCTGGAAAATATTAAGATACAACCAAACACGCTAATACTGGGTGATTTCAACTACCCTGCCATTAACTGGGAAAAATACTCATGTGCCAACACCTTTGCCCAATGGTTCTTAGAATTCATAAATTCCAATGCCCTCGATCAATTAATCCTTAGTCCCACCAGGGGCTCCAATATCCTAGACCTGGTCATTACCAACATGGGAAATCAATGCTCCACACCAGTGGTCACCCCCTCGTTGGTCGGGTCTGACCATAAGCTAATCAGCCTTGACATCCACATCCCACCCTCACCCACCACAGTATGGAAACCTCCTTACAAAACTTCTCCAAAGCCAACTTCATGCTACTCAAGTCAGAAATGACAAACCCCATGACACCCATGCAGACGGGAACAGAATGTTTGACTACTGAATCCTACACTAAGGCACTGTGTGAGCACATCCACTCGTGCATGAATCGTGCCATCCCCAATAGAACCAAGACGCTCTCCTCCAAAAAAAGGAAGCCAATCTGGTGGTCCTTTGCTATAAATAAACTTTACAACAAAAGGAAGAAACTGTTGCAGAAAAGAGGAAAATCCCAGGATGCAAAAAACTCCCTTACCAGCCTCAGTAAAAAGCTGAGATCCCTCATAAAATCCTCCAAAGCTAGTTACAAAAATAAAATTGCCAAAGATTCCAAAGACAACCACATGGCATTCTATAGCTATGTCAAGAATCTAAATAGCAATGCTCAGATCTGCTCTGAGCTATAACAGAATGGCATTAAATATACTGATCCCAAGGATATTGCCAATATCCTGGCAGATCGATTCAGTGCAAACTTCACCCCCCTCTCACCCCCTAAAGGGCCCATCTCAATACTGAAAGATTGCCAATTTCCAGTAATAATGGCCACATAGGTAAAAAATACACTCTCCAAAGCTAAGAATACAGCATCCATGGGACCAGTCGACATCCCAGGCTGTGTACTACATGAGCTACAAATTGAAGTGGCACCTCACCTAAGTGTCATGTTTAGTCATAGCCTCATCTCAGGCTTCATTCCCACTGAGTGGTGCACAATTACAGTTATCCCACTCCACAAGGGGGGATCCACCTTCGATCCCGACAACTACCACCCCATCAGTCTGATGAGCCTGATCTGCAAGGCCATGGAATGTATTATCATGGTACTTATAAACAAAGACATTGGCAACCTTCAAACACTGAACCCCAAGCAGTTTGGGTTTGTGAAGGGCCGATCATGTCTCCTGAACCTGACTGGCTTCTTCGAATCAGTCTCCAGAGCTGTAGACAAGGGTAAGGTGGTCCACACAGCCTATCTAGACCTCACCAAGGCCTTCAACACCATCCCCCACTCTGGAATCATAGATAAACTTACTAAGCTGGGCATTAATCCCTACATAACTTGATGGGTTGCCAACTGGCTTACTGACAGAACCCACTTTGTAAAAGTAGCCAACTACAAATCCAGCTCCAGACAAGTGACAAGTGGTGTACCTCGGGGTTCAGTCCTGGGACCGCTCTTGTTTGGCATCTACTTCTCTGAAGTACAGGCCAACATTAAGGGACTCTGGCTAACAAAGTTTGCAGATGACTGCAAACTGGGAGCCATTATTGAATCCCCAAATGATGTGTCTATTCTACAAAAGGGCCTTACAGAAACAGATGATTGGTGCCAAAACCATGGGCTCAAGCTCAATGCCAAGAAATGTATAGTTATCCCCTTTGGGAAAAAAAAACATGTACCCATGAATTACCACATAGGTGGCAGTACACTATACACCAAAAGTGTGATAAGAGACTTAGGGACACAGGTGGACAGTGGTCTCACCTTTGATAACCACATCACCACAACAGTCAAGAAATCCTTCTATGTGGCACACCTCATCACTAAGGGCTTTTCATCCAGAAAAAAGGAGGTCATTGTCCCACTGTGCTCATCCCTCATTAGACCCATTATAGAATACCGTGCCCCATTTGGTATGTACCTCTCAAGACATCTGCAACAACTGGAAAGGTCACAGAAATATCTTACTAAAAGAATCACAGGCTTAAAGCAGATGCCCTATGCTGATCGTATAAAAAAACTCCACCTATACTCTGTCACATATCATCTACTCAGAATTGATCTCTGCTTAACATACAAGGCCATGTTAAACTCAGAGCTGTTGGACATGCTACAGTTAAAGAAATCCCAATCCCTCAGAGACACACGCTCCAGGGATCTAAACCTTGTCATCACAAGGAACAAAACATGCTGAAGGGATAGTTTCCTGATCCAGAGACTCCCCAGACTCTGGAATAGACTGCCCATACATGTCAAGCAGAGCACCTCTTTGGTCCTCTTCAAAAGGAACCTTGATGATTGGATGGAAGACAGGAGATGCACCCCGGGGATCACATCAGTCACCCTGCTAGACAGGGGTCCAGGGAAGTAAATACTGTGGGGAGAAATAGCCATGGTCTTGTTATGGCTAGGTTTGTATAGGCCCTAGGGTCGATAGCCTAGTACAAACCTATGAACCTATGAATGATATCTCCTGGATGGGCTCTCCTCATGACATCATCCAGGGCAATGACCTTGTGGCTGACCACATCTGGATGTGGACACTACAATCACAGGCAGAGCAGTGAAAGTATTGTCACTACGGGATCAGCATCTTGCACAGCCATGTTTGTTAACACCAGAAAATGTAGCAGCTTGCCAGTCACATGGATGTCAAATCTCCCTGCTCACCCTGCCCAATAGATGTTCCTTCACAGACACTACCTGACCCAGTGTGTCTTTCATCCTGTCCAAGCAGTCACTTACATAGATCAAGGAGTCACGCACGTTAAAATACTCAACATTTAGTAGCACTATCTCTTCTGAGGTCCTGGTGGAACATACCTGTGCCTCCACTCAGGGCCTGCACATACATTTGCTGGCACCTAATGACACACCAGAATCAAGAGGAGGGTTGCAACAGACCTTCTCCAAACACCTCTACCAACCCTCCTGCATGGCACCTCATCCTCACGATGGCTACAGGGAGAAGCTTCCTGCTCTTCAGTAGGAGCAATCAGACTACCCTGATCAATTGTTTCATCCTCACCCTCTCCTATTTCAGAGGTCTCCGTGTCATGAGTATACACAGACATATTGACTATGTCTGAAATATGGGCAGGGGATATGGGAGCCACAACCTCAGTGTAAGATTGACACTCTACACCCAGAGACTACAACTCTTCATCACCACCATCATCATTAGAAGCTTCTAATTCTCTGACATCAGGTGGTAGGAGTTCCACAGTGCCAGTCTGAGGATTACCTGTGATAACAAGCAATAAACATAACAGTCAGAGAAACAGAGAATAAAACTGATAACATATTTTTTGTATATGAAAAGTATGTTAAACTGTAACAGATGCTAAAGCAACACAACTGTTACTCTTGTTCAGACATGAAACTTCCTTGTATACAGTAATAACAATAGCCAAATGTCTGCTTACCATGCACAGGTGGGTTGCCTGCCTACAATCCAGATGTCCCTGTATGTGAGGAAGGGAAAGAAAAGAAGGCTGATATGTATAACAATGCATATTAAACAAGAAAAAGAGAACAATCACAGTTACATGTGCAGATTAAAAATGTTCTCATACAAAAATGTAGTAAACAGTTGTAGTCCCCCCACCACCAAACACTGTCCTCTATGTCTTTAGTACTGTGTTGTCTGACTCACAGTTATCACTGGCTGTATATATCAGACATTAAGATATATGCATATAAAGATATAACAGTAACACTTGCATTTTGCATGCCTGGAAGTTCTGCTTGAGACACTCTGACTCTGTTGTCCACATCAGCATGAACATCAAGGATTCTGTGTGAATCCTCTGCCAGGCTATCTGGATCACTGACAGTGGACATGAACTCCTCTGTTTCAGTTAGTGATGGTTCAGTAGTAGAACCACCTCCTGTAGCCACCTGCTCCTGGGTAGCTGCAGCAGTTCTAAGGTGTGCAGAGGTTATCACTTACCCATTGTTGTATCTGTGAGTAGTATCTCCCATGCCCTTCAACAGCATTGATGTCATTGACCACCTACTGCCATATCTTCTCTTGGGCAGATTGATCACCTCTACCTCTCCCTAAGAAAAAAGCTTCATGGTGGCATAAGGCCTGAATAATGACCTCATTTTCTGCATCAATGTATGGTGACTTGTAGGGTACAAATTTCTTCTTGAGTGTCATATCCCTGTATAAGATGAAACAGGAAAAAGACACATAATTAAATATATAAACACAGACAGGATGGCTGTGAAATCAATTATGTATCAATGTGTGCATCCATCATGCACACAACACTTAATGTGTTGTGTGCATGATGGATGCATACATTGATACATAATGTATGCATCCATCATGCACACAACATTTAATGTTCCCTATGACTACACACAAGTGAGGATAGCCCCCCACAATAATAATTAACAATAACAAATCAACACGTACCAGTAAAAATGTAAAACAACTATCATAACTGCTATCTCAACTGCTGTGGAGGCAGACAGATAGAAATCATAAACATAATGCATTTTTCTTTGTGCTAAAGATATGTTGCAGTATTTGAAAATTACAGAATTCTTTGTTTAAACATAAAGATTTAATCAGTTGTAATACCACTGCTGATACATTTTTAATACAAGCATCTGTTCAAGTCAGTGTGATAGTCAAATGTCAGAAAATGATTTACAAAACTCCAGCTAACTATGCTGGCATATGTTACACATGCACTGCCCTATTCTCCCTGGTACAGATGGTAATACCTCACATTGTCACATCTTTCTCCCATTTTGAAAACTCAAGCTAGTTTTTCAAGTGACCATGGAAAATGTTATTTGATAGAAATGGGCCTGTCTGGGAACACATTAACCTATATCTTGTCTTGAGAGTCCATCTGCATTGGCATTGTTGAAATATGGACTAGGAATGCTTGCTCGCATGTTGGGGTCCACACTACCTTATCTGGCCTGTTTTTCCTTGTAAAATCTATGAGGTGAGCAGCTATGGTACTATAATTGGGAACAAACTTTCTATAGTATGCTGCTGCCCACAAGAATGCACTCACCTGCTTTTTGGTAACAGGGGCAGGCCACACCTGAATAGCTTCCACTTTGGCAGGTTCTGATCGAATCTTATCATTCCCTACCATTCTCTAAAGAGAATCTTTAGAGACCTCTGCCATACCCACCAGAAACCTACTGGGCATAATTATCACACCTTTCCTTTTCAGTCTGTCCAGGACCTTCCTGATATGCTGAGGTTTCTTCTTTTTATCATAGTACAATTTTTGCCCCTGCCTCATGCATATCAGGTTTACTATATAAGTAACATCACTGGCCTTCCTTACCACTTCAAAGTGTTCTCCCAAGCTGCCTGCAGCTTATTGTGTCTGACAGGAAGGAGCAACATAATATGCTGTCCCACAGCATACTCACAGGCTCAAGCATTCCTATAATTCCAGACCTTTTTCTGCTGTTGGACTTCTGGCAGGTTCTGCTTGGCCAAACCTAAGAGCCCCCTAAGCCTTGTCCTGAGATTTAGGACATATCCCACAACAGATTCCTTGTGGGATTCACACTTACCCCCCATTGAGCACAATTCAAATCTAAAAGCCCCCCTCACCCCATGCCCATACAGCAACTCAAAGAGTGAAAAACCTGTGGATTCCTGGGGTATGTCTCTGTATGCAAACAGTAGATGGAGCAAATATTTATCTCTATCTCTCCTAAACTGGTCTGTAAATGCCTGTAGCATGGTCTTTAGAGTACAGTTTAACCTCTCCATAAGACCATTAGTCTGGGGATGATACGGGTAGGTCTTTAGGTGTTTCACCCTACAATGGCTCCACAGACAAGCCAGCAGGTCTGACAAAAAATTGGCACCTCTGTCAGTATGTATCTCTTGCAGGAAACTTACTGTGCTTAAAATCTCTAGCAAAGCATTTGCCACCGTCTCTACCTAGATGAAGGACAGAGCCACTACCTCAGGGTATCTAGTAGCATAATCTGCTACTGCCAGATTTTACTTCTTCCCTGTGGAACTTGGGATACTCAGAGACCCCACAATATCCATAGCTACCCTCTGAAAGAGCTCCTCAATCACAGACAAAGGCATTAGTGGAGCTTTGACCTTGTCCCCTGCCTTGTCTACGTTTTGGCACTGCTCACAAGTCCTGCTGTACCCTGTTACATCCTTTGCAAAACCAGACCTGCAAAAGGAATGTCATGGGCTATGGCTAGAAGTTCCAAACTGTAGGCTCTGGGCACTACCAACTGCTGTATTACCTTATCTTCTAGCCCTCCCTAAGGGTCCACTCTCGATACAATAACCCTTTGTTCCAGGATACAAAATACCCATT
Organism: Protopterus annectens; assembly: GCF_019279795.1. Taxonomy (NCBI): domain Eukaryota; kingdom Metazoa; phylum Chordata; order Ceratodontiformes; family Protopteridae; genus Protopterus; species Protopterus annectens. The sequence continues at coordinate 250,963,858 of NC_056725.1, read as the reverse complement.
ACCATGAGTGTCAAGTGCTTCGTTAGCTATCTCCCTCAAGCCCCATAAAGTAAGATCCAAAAGCTGGGCCTGTCTCAACTCTGTCTTTGTAACCATTCCCCACTCCCCTTCCACAGGAAGCCTAGTATCTTCTGATAGTGGTACCTCACTGTCAGCCTGGGCACTACCACTCACCTCTGTTGATCCTTGCATTCACCCTGTCCATGGGAACATCAGTACCTACTAGAAGCTGTGACTCACTTTCAGGCTCACTGCTACAAGGTAGTTCCCTCCCTGAAATAGCCATATCACCAGCCTCAACTTTAGGTGTGGGGTCTTTCTGGGTCTTCCTCAAGCTACCAGACCTACATGCCTGTCTCCAAACCTGACTGCGTATAACTGCATGCACACAAGGTACTGCATTATCAAAATCATTCCCTATCAAGACATCTACAGGAATGTCCTCAAATACAGCTAAATGCTTTCTCCCTTTTCCACCCTCCCAGTCAAGGTAAACTCTGGCCAAAGGTATTTGGATTGGGGTCCCTAGTAAAGCTCTGATTGGAGTGGACTGCCCAAGTAAGTACTGCTTCTCTTTAACCAGTGCAGTCTTCATGATAGTTATGTCAGAGGCTGTGTCTCTCTCAGCAGTGGCCTGTCTTTCATCCACTAAGATCAGATGCAGACTCCAGTGATAGTTTGGTACCCCCATTGCCTCCAGACAACTTACTTCTGGCACACTGTTATTCCCACTTACTGGCTCCCTTACCTTTTGTTTCCCACCTTCCTTCAGTGGACATTTGTATGCTACATGGCTCCTCTGGTTACATTTAAAGCATCTAACTCCTTATCCAGTCCATGTACCTGAGCAAGTGATTTCTCCTGTTAATGGTAGATTTTATTGGGGTGATTTAGGCTGTTCACCATGGGTTCCCTTATATCCCTGTGCAGCACTGGGTATCCCCTTCTTCTGCAGTGATGCCCTGCTTGCTAAGTAGAGATCCCCTTTTCTCTTAAGCTCAGCTGCAGAATTACACTCCCAGTCAACCAACCAGATTCTCATTTCCTCAGGCAAGGTACTAAGGGCTTGTTCCCTCACCAAAAAGTCAGCCAATCTTTCAGAGGTGGTGACCTGACACCCACTCACCCACCTATGAAAATAAGTGTTTAACTCAGCAATATAATCACATACACTTTCATCTGCCTTACGAATACGCTCACAAAATGTTTTTTCTGTAAGCTTCCGGTGTTAACTTGCAACAGTTCAATAAACATTGTTTTATTCTATCATTGTTTAAACAATTAATATCAGATAATTTAGAAACAGCAGTTACAGCTGGAGTAAGGGGGTCAGGAACCATACCCATTGCTCATGGTCAACATTATACTGTTTACATACTCTTTCAAATATGTGAATAAAACTATCATCCTCTTCTGCAAATTGCAAATTCTGCAAATTCTGCAAACTTTATTAACATTTATTGCTCCTGGAGTCCAGTTATTTTTTTCTTCATTACCTCCATGACCCTGTCAAAGGGTCAGCATTTCTCTCTCATGTTGTCACTGTTTCTCTTTTTCTTCATCCTCCAATTGCCACAGTCTCTCATTTTCTTTGATCTCCAACTGCTGCAGTCTTTTATTTTCTTCAGTCTCCAGATGTTTGCCCTCGAGTTCCTGCTGACGTTGCTTCTTCTTTTCTTCAGCCTCCACTTCATGCTGATGCTGCTTTTCCTTTACTTCAGCCTCCAAATGTGACAGATTGTCTTTGTTCTCCAAATGTTTGGCCTCCAGTTCATGTCTCTTTAACTCCAGATGGACTTTTAAGTCCTCTGAGGAAAAGGTAAACTGTCCTGTTTCTGAAGACTGCACATTCCCAACACGAGACTGGTTGTCCTTCTGGGCACTGGTCCACACTGCAGTTGTGATTAGATCTGAATAAGTTCCTCTTTAATCTGGTTAGCCTGCACTAGTCATTTGGCTTTGCACACCTTTGCAACTGGTTCTTTGTCAGCTTACCATAATCCTCTGCTAACATATTTGCCTGCTTTCCCTGACTAAATTAACTAACAAAAATAAATACAACTGTTGTGAAAATGAAACTTTGAATATTTAAATGTGACTGTTGTGAGTACACAGACCTTGAGTGACAACTCCCCACAGGCTACTGAAGTTCAGTTAATATCCCACGGCTGCCACCAATATGTGATGGGCCTCTGTACCTGGAGCAGCAATCAAGGAGCCTCAATCCACACCACTGATGCCAGTGAGAGACCATCACTAAAACAGGAATAGATTTACTCAGTATATTCCAATGCAGCTCTCTGCATCAAACACCTATTTTCCCAAGAGCAGTTCCAAGAGGCTGACACACCAACACCAGGGTATTTGAGTCTCACATACACACACACACACACACACACACACACACACACACACACACACACACACACACACACACACACACACTCCTGAGAAGGGCTGGCAGAGATTTACTAGCTGTGTCTTCTTATGCCTAGGCAATAAGGTAACAATGCCACCACTAGCCAGTCATGGTCAGGCTCTTACAAGGGTATCTAATGACACAGAGCAAAATCAATGCTAGCATTAATGGTAAAATATAACCAAATCAACCAGGCTTTTGAGAATGGCCAAGGTGTGACTAAAAGTAAGCACATGTGCTCCCAAGATGTAAAAGAAATCTCTAAAAGACCAGCCACAATAAAAAAGTATAAAATAATTAATAATAAATAAAATAGAAAACATGAGAATATTAAATATTTAAGTGCAATAATAGTTTCAATCACAGGAAAAATAAATATAACCCAGTGGGACATATTCAAGCAGATGCAGGAAAACAATGCTTAGCTAATCGTACTGTAATTCCTGATTGTCTAAAGAATAACTTTTCCCTATCTAACTTAATTAATACAGCAAGGCAAGATTGGTTGCTGAGTTGCTTACATCCATAATGCAAGGTGATGTTCTTCCAACTTACACTGATCTAAGTGAACTGACTGTGATAGCTATCATAAACTTTTATATCAGGTTCCAAAGAAAACAAAACAAGCTGAGCTGTGAGTTCCATTGCCTTAGTGCTGATTATAGAATGACATCACATTTGATCACATGACTCTAGTAGAGTAGAGTAGAGACTCAGAGCTTTTCTAAGATCCGTTGCAATGTTTGAAAATTATAGAATTTTTTGTTTAAATATAAATATTCAATCAGTTATAATAACACTGTTGATATGTTTTTAATACAAGCATCTATACAAGTTAGTGTGTCAGTCAAATGACAGAAAATTATTTACAAAACCATTTACAAAACTGCAGCTAACTATGATATCATATGTCACACATGCACTGCCCTATTTTCACTGGTAAAGATGGAAATACCTCAACCTGCAAAATATCGCTAAGGTGCCATTCTGTAGCATACTTTTTGTAATGTAGACATAACTGACATACCTAAGCAATGTCAAAAGTAAAGGGATAAAGAAAACAAACATTAAGATAAAAAATGATGTTTTTGAGTGGGCATTTCAAGTAACCTTTTAATGTTACAATAATAGCATTATGTAAGAAGTAATGACACCTTGACAATATAGCCATGTAGAAAGTAGATATTCTCCAAAAGTTGTGTTTATTTAGCAGTATCAAGCTCTCAGGAGCCATGCAATCTCCCTACTATGATACCAGTGCATTAGCTACACAGTAAACTTTATATAGTGCAGAATCAGCTCTATGAGCACTGTGAATATGGAAATGTTAAATCATTAACATCCCTGAATACCAAAATCTGCATTAAAGTGTAGAGAATGTAAACATGGTATAAGGATATACACGATTACAGGCACACAGCCTAGCACTGCAAGGATGAGCATTGTGAAGATTAACTGGTAATGGCTGTCAGGTGTCTATAATTAGTCTGACTGCAGGAACAATCAGGGTTTCACAGTCCTTGCCCTTTAATGTACACTTACTGAGGATATGTCAGGGAGAAGAGACTTACCAAAAAGTTTGAAAGTGCATTGACTGATTTAGGAAAGTAGCATTCTTAACATTCAAATGCTGGATTTAATGGCCGCAGTTAGTGCCCCTCACTAAGAAATTTTGTTCATATACAAGGGAGCATTTTAAGAATTAATAACAGATAATATATGCAATAAAACAGAGAAAGCATAGATAAGGGAATGAGACACCATAAAATAAGAGACAAATACACCTGCAATCTTTGCGGTCTTCATTTAATATTGGATGAGTACATGAGTATCCTGTTTGCAATATCCCAGTCATCCAGACATTTACTTTTAAATGAGAAAGGACAACTTTCATAACTTGCTTCTGGTGCACTTTCAGTGTGACTTGATACAAGGTCATATTATCTAAATACATTTCTCCTTGCTAATAGATGTCTTTGACTGTGGCAAATATGGAAAATGTTCTTCAATATTTGTTCTTAATACCCTTGTTTGATGATTCAAATCCATGCAGGTTCCTAATGAAACATAACAAAGATGATTAAACATAAGAAATGCACATTAAATGTATCAGTTTCCCATTTTTTATTTTTATTTTTCTTTATCATTTGCACACTTCTTGACATTGGGCTCAGGTGACTTGCAGTGGTCAGTAGCAGTGAATGGCAGTTTACTGCCCAAAGTAAAAACTGACTTTTCTTTTGACTGCCATCAATAGTGCAATTAAGAATGGTATTGATGCACTTTTCTCAGCAGTGTGGACAGCAGTGAGTAAAGAAAGTTAGGCTTTCACACACACATATCTCTGTTGCATGATGTATAAATGTATTGAGTTTAGAAAAACAGTACAGGTTATGGAAGTTTCAAAACTGATTCCCAGATCATTTTAATGAGGGAGGTCTTAACAAATCTTGACACTCATTTTGTTTTATGACTGTGTTGATATGGGAAACTCAAATAAATCTAGTATTGACTATAAGTGACAGACAGATATGCCATTTGAAATTATACCAATATTAATTGTGTGTACTGTGTGAACACTGAAATTATTTCTGTTGTTCCCTGTTCTCTTCTTCATTCCCATGGCATTAGCAGTTGTCCTGATATTGTGAGACGTACATGAGAGTACGAATGTGGCAAGGAGATGTGAGCTGGCTGAATTAAGTGTAATGCAGTAGTTGCTCTGCTCATTGCTAGATATACATTGTGATTCAGTAGATGTTCCTTCAAATTGTTATCCTCAAAAAGTTGTGTGAATACTTCTCATAAATATTGTTTTCTGTATTTGTTTGCTACTTGCAGCACAAAATGTACTTTCACAGATTATGTAAAAAAGTAAAAAAAAATAGTTTAAGCTGCCTTGTGTAGCAAAAACTAGCCTGATGGTATTGGGTGGCCATCAGCAATCCAGGTAGTACTCAGTGAAGAAGAAAAAAATATGTCAGGTAACTTTCTTTGTGGGACATGGTGCAAAAGTGCAATGAGCTTTGAAAAGAAGAACAGCTAATGGTTCAAACCCACTTAACTGATAATTTTACAGAGGATGATCTGAATACATATTTAATCACATTTTGTGATACCATTATGCTATTATTTGAAAAGCAGCTATTGTTAATATTGCTAACAGCATGTGAGCTTTTGCCTGTTTACTTTCACATTACTTCTCTTTAACTACAAGTCTGATAATGTGTTCCACAAGATACATTTATGATGTTGCAATGAGATGAGAGAGATGAATGTGTCATTTAAATGCACTTCTTGCTCTGGTTATTGCTATATATACCTAAGGAAAAAACTGAAAACATTAGTTTAGGCTACATTAGGTACTGCAAACATGCCTGGTAGTGGTGTGCTTTCCTTAACACTGAGTGGAGAAATTACACCACTCATGCAGCAATTTCTGTGGCACAAGGTGTAAGTGTGACACCTTTAGGTAAAGAACACAGCTGCTTAACGGTTTGAGTCCAGCTGTAAGATATGTTTTACTAAGGGTACAAGAAGCCCATTTCTCACGGCATTTTGATCAGTATTGTAAGAGTACAAAGAAATTATGTCAAACCTGTTTTCTGCAAGCAATTTATCAATAATGCTTACATAATTAAACTTTTCTATTTAGCATGTATCATTAATGTTTCACATATAACCTCAAGCTAAAGTGTGTCCAAATTCCTAGACATGACAATGATGATATTTAATATAAAAGTCACTTGCATATGTATGCTGGACACAATAGTTTTGTTACATCATGACTCATCACATATCCAAATTATGTATTTAGGACAGTTATGTTTTGTGAGGTGTGTAAGTAACATAAACAAACCTGCATTAATCAGCACATTCAATTGCATCCATGCAGAATGTATTTTAAAACATAAATACTGACTTATATATAGGAATGCATTGTCAGAAGTAATTAAAACCGCACATGTACACTTCTCCCTGAAGTGTATCTCCATTTATTCTGAAATAAATACGGTCTAATTTCCATACTGGAAATGTCATTCTCCTGCGGCAATGTCAGCTAATAAAGTAAGTTTTAATTTTTGCATACTTTATCCTATGGATTTGATTGCTAACTGGTACAATAATATTGTAAAGCTGTGAGAGCTATATAAACCGCAACATCACAATAGGTCACAATCCATTATCTTTCTCCTTCCACACTGTATTAAAATCCATGCCATTTTACATTCCATTGTTGAACACTGGAACCTGTGTCAATAGGTTGAACAGCACACATGTCAAAGCCCAATGCCATGTTGCACGCCTCTACTGCTATGTGCTGTAAGTAGTGACAGTGTATCTGCCAAGGAGTCCATCTGCTTTCAGTTGTGCAAATGCAGTTGGCAGGACTGTGCCTGTGCATCACTGCATAATACCAGTAACACATAAGATCTTCACTAGGCACCAACGCAGGCATATTTTGTTAGCTTAACTTTTGCAGACATTGCTGGAGAGGGAGAAAATGGTGTTAAATTTAGAGCACAAAGTTGGGGTGCTTAGGAGTCCAAGATATTTGTGGCACTCCTGGTAAAGTGCTACAGCTGTAGGCTACTCCAGGGGAATTATAAACAAAGAAACGGCTGCAGGTAAGACCAAGGTGCAAAAAATGGGAATAAATACAAAAAGACAGTGCACCAGGGTGACACACAATAGTGTTTAATAGTACAAAAATAAAAAAATGAACAGAGGTAAGCGCTTTCACAACAGTAGTTATTTCATCAGACAAAGTTAAAATGCACTTCAGCTCTTAAATAACAGCTTAGTCATCAATTAAGCAGAATCAGTGATGTCACAATTAGCTACTATTTAAAGAGATAGCAAAAAAATATATATACATCTCTATTTTAAAACATATTATCTTAAAACAGTGAATATAAAATATATAAATGTAAATATTTCTAGTAGACCAATAAAAACCTTTTATAAACATAAGAAGTGTATGTATGTATGTATATATATATATATATATATATATATATATATATATATATATATATATATATTATTTATATATATCACCATAAAAAATGTTAAGAATAAAATAAAACATGTTAAAATAAATCAATGCTTAAGACGTCTTGCTTTTAAAAAAGGGATTAAAGAAGAAGTCCCATTAAGCTATTAAGCCCTGGATAGCATTCAGCATCAAGTTTTAAAATTCATCTTTGCTCATGGCTTTCTGTAACATTTTCAATGTCTCCTCCTCTCAAATTTCTATGAAAATGTTGTAAAACAAAGAATTTAAAAGAATGGGAAGCATCTGTATGCATAACATGATTAGCAAGGGCATTAGATTGTTTATTATTTATAATATCATGAATGTGTTCTAGAATTCTGTCTTTTAATGGCCTGTTAGTTTTGCCCACATAAAATGCTGGGCATTGCTGACAGAAACTAAAATAAACAACATCTGTGGTTTTGCAGTCTGAATACTGGTTAGAATGTAAAGTAAAATGCCTAGTTGGATGTGTATATGTACTTTTGTTAAAAATATGGGGACAGACGCTACAAGTTCTACAGGGAAAAGTACCCTGTCTAACAGATTTACTTGTGCCTTTATATGTATCTCTATTGCACAAGTGCTGCTTCAGTGACTTGTTGTTTCTAAAACTAAAATGAGGGGTACTTCCAATTATGCCAACCAGATTAGGAACATCTTGTAGCAAATGCCAGTGTCTCCTAATAATGTCGGTATATTGATTAATGTTACTAGCAAATTGAAAAACAATTCTAAAAACATTATTGCCAGAAGATTCAGTGTCTATATTACCACTATTAGTACTAGAATGAAAGTACGGTCTACATCTAGTGTGTCTCTGTTGCCAAGCATCAGAAATAGTTTGATCAATATCCCCTGCTTGATATCCCCTTTCCAAAAATTCTGTTTTTAGTTTTTTGAGAGCAGTAACTGCATCTTCATCATTGCCATGTAATCTTAAAGTTCTAAAAACTTGGCCCTTAAGTACATTCCTGGGTATATGCCTAGGATGCATACTGGATTTATGTAATACTGTATTTTTTCTGGTGGGTTTAAAATAGATATTGCTGCTTAAATGATTAGAACAGGACTTAGTGATATGTACGTCAAGAAAATTAATATCTGTTGCAGAAATCTGGTATGAAAATTTCAAAAAGTTAGTAGTATTATGTAAATATTCTACAAAGGATACAAAGTCAGTACCATCACCTTTCCATAGCAAAAAGACATCATCTACAAAATGTACATATCACAATACTTGTCCTAAGAATGGATTATTTACAGAAAGTATGTTTGTCTCTTCCCAGCAAACTAAAGCCAGATTGGCATAACCGTTTGCACATGGTGTCCCCATCGCTATGCCAACTTTTTGCAAAAATAACTGATCTTGAAAAACAATAATATTGTTTTCTAGTATGATTTCTAATAAGCTACATATTTGCTGAGTTTTAGTGTTGGTAAAACATTTATTAGCTGTTAGAAATTCTCTTATAATTTCAATACCCCAACAATTAGGTATGCTAGTAAAAAGAGATTCTATGCCCATGGTAACAAGGACAAACTCTGTATCTTCTGTTATACTGTCCATTCTGTTATGCAATCTTTCTAGGAACATCTTAGTATCCCTAAGTATTGTGTGACAATTCTCTAATAGGCCATGTAGATTACCTTCAACATATATGGAAAGGGGTTCAGTACACCAACCAGCTCCAGAGACTATGGGTCGTATTGGTGGAGTAGAGAGGTTCTTATGAATCTTAGGCAACCCATAAATACTAAGAATAGTGGGTTTGTTAATATTAATATTAAAATACTTAAATAATGATAAGTTCTGCTCTAATTATTTAAGCAACAATATCTATTTTAAACCCACCAGAAAAAATACAGTATTACATAAATCCAGTATGCATCCTAGGCATATACCCAGGAATGTACTTAAGGGCCAAGTTTTTAGAACTTTAAGATTACACGACAATGACGAAGATGCAGTTACTGCTCTCAAAAAACTAAAAACAGAATTTTTGGAAAGGGGATATCAAGCAGGGGATATTGATCAAACTATTTCTGATGCTTGGCAACAGAGACACACTAGATGTAGACCGTACTTTCATTCTAGTACTAATAGTGGTAATATAGACACTGAATCTTCTGGCAATAATGTTTTTAGAATTGTTTTTCAATTTGCTAGTAACATTAATCAATATACCGACATTATTTGGAGACACTGGCATTTACTACAAGATGTTCCTAATCTGGTTGGCATAATTGGAAGTACCCCTCATTTTAGTTTTAGAAACAACAAGTCACTGAAGCAGCACTTGTGCAATAGAGATACATATAAAGGCACAAGTAAATCTGTTAGACAGGATACTTTTCCCTGTAGAACTTGTAGCGCCTGTCCCTATATTTTTAACAAAAGTACATATACACATCCAACTAGGCATTTTACTTTACATTCTAAACAGTATTCAGACTGCAAAACCACAGATGTTGTTTATTTTAGTTTCTGTCAACAATGTCCAGCATTTTATGTGGGCAAAACTAACAGGCCATTAAAAGACAGAATTCTAGAACACATTCGTGATATTAGAAATAATAAACAATCTAATGCCCTTGCTAATCATGTTATGCATACAGATGCTTCCCATTCTTTTAAATCTTTGTTTTAAAACATTTTCATAGAAATTTGAGAGGAGGAGACATTGAAAATGTGACAGAAAGCCATGAGCAATGATGGATTTTAAAACCTGATGCTGAACACTGTCCAGGGCTTAATGGGACTTCTTCTTTAATCCCTTTTTTAAAAGCAAGACGTCTTAAGCATTGATTTATTTTAACATGTTTTATTTTATTCTTAACATTTTTTATGGTGATATATATATATATAAATAATATATATATATATATATATATATATATATATATATATATATATATATATATATATATATATATATATATATATATATATATATACATTTATATATTTTATATTCACTGTTTTAAGATAATATGTTTTAAAATAGAGATGTATATATTTTTTTTTTGCTGTCTCTTAATATATTTTTTTGCTGTCTGTTTAAATAGTAGCTAATTGTGACATCACTGATTCTGCTTAATTGATGACTAAGCTGTTATTTAAGAGCTGAAGTGCATTTTAACTTTGTCTCATGAAGCAACTACTGTTGTGAAAGCGCTTACCTCTGTTCAGTTTTTTATTTTTGTACTATTAAATGCTATTGTGTGTCACCCTGGTGCACTGTTTTTTTGTATTTATTTCCAGGGGAATTATGCCCAGTCTCAGTATAAAGCTGAGGTTTGGAATAGCTTACCCAAGGTTGTCTCCAATGCAACAGGAATTTCACACAGTGGGGAACAATGCTGTCAACACTTGTAAACCAATGGGAGGCTGAATTTAGCACTGGAAATATCCCCAATTATGTAAGTATACTGAACCAAAACCTTTCTATGATATGGCATTTTCATTCCCTGAAGTACTAGCATCTTGAACAGGCATACCTCAAACATCAACTCAAGCATGCATGCCTTCCCCAGTAAGTCTTGCATCTTGCATTAAGCAATGAGGACACCAGCTTAACTGAGTGTTGGTTCAGTACCCAGAAACAGAAATTATTTCTTATTACTTAATAAGTATTTATAAAATATTTTTCAACCTCAGTCTTAATAAACCTGGTGAATTGTTTTGAAAAGCTCAGCAAAGCAATGGATGAAGGTAAAAATGGTGTACACCACATCCCTTGAACTGGCCGAAGCTTTTGACACAATGCCTCTCTCAGACATAGTAGAAAAGATAAATAAACTGGGAATAAACATATGTGTCACCTGCTGAGGTGCCAATTAGCTCACAGATAAGACACATATAATCAAAATAGTGGAAATTACCTTCACAAAGAGACCCGTCACCAGTAGATTCCCATAGGTTTCTGTGCTGGAACATGTCCTGTTTGTGGTCTACTTTACAGAAATAAAAGACAATACCAAAGAGCTCTGGCTGATTATGTTTGTGGGTGACTGTAAGCTAGGAACAATCATTGCATCTCCAAATGACTGAACCATCCTGCAGGAAGGTTTGTCTCAAATAAATAACTGGTGTCAAAATCATGGTCTAAAACTAAATGCCAAAAATGCACTTTTGTATCCTTTGGGAAGTCATCTACCCCCAAGGTACTACCACATTGACAATATGCCTCTAAGAGTTGACCCAGTTGTTTGGGATCTGGGAACTTATAAAGGGAGTGACCGAACGTTTGACCAAATTGTGTTTGTTGTTGTAAGAATGTCCTTCTATACTGCAGAGCTAATAAATAAAGGCATTGTGTATAGACCTATGCATGTTATTGTCCCCAATTGATCAGCCTTTATCAGGCCAATCATTGAATATAATGCCCCTTTGTCATGTGTCTTTCCAGACACATGCAACAACTGGAACACCCACAGACATATTGTACCTTACTAAAAGAATGCAGGGTCTCAACAACATGTCCTACATGGACTGACTCAAAGTCCAGCCACTATCTTGATATTCTATAAACTGTTAGGAGGTGATCTGTGGCTGACACAGAAGGCATCCTCTGATCAACTACTGATGGGTTTATTGCACTTCAGCAAGTCAAATGGCATCAGGAATATTCAGTCTAGGGATTTAAACCTATTCTGCAACATCAACAGAATGGTCGGAGGGACAGGTATATTTCTCAGAGGATACTGCTGCTGTTGAACAGATTCCTCATCCACATTAAACAATGTTTATCCCTATCTATTTTCAAATGCAACTTAGCTCTATGTATGGGAAATAGAAGATTTACCCCAGGACTGTACCCTGTACTATTAATGGACATATGCCACTTCTGAATGTTTTGCCCCATGCACAAGTCCCCTCCAATTATATATGGTATAATTCCAGTTATTCTCATTAGGGTAATATATAATTATTGACCATGGAATGGGTAAGGCCATTCTTCAGCCAAATGGGATATGTTATTTCAAGCACAAGCCTAGCACGTACCTATGATCCTATTACCAGCAATATGTCAGGAAAAATTAAATTATGGTAATTACAGTTATTAAATTAGAGTGCATATTTCCTATTCATCATATGGAAATAAAGGCTGCTGTTTATTATATCATAGCAGAGACATTTGTTTATTTTATGACAAATAAATACCTTTCCATCATATATTGATGTAACAAAGGTGTACAATAGTAAATTATCATAATAGCTTATGTATTGCCAAACCAAGTTTACTTAAAACAATACAGTATTGTAATATGCCATGTACCTAATTATCTCTTTTGGTTGTCTCCCCCTCCTTTTGTCTCTCTCTATCTTTTTTGAGGAGGGTATAATTGATTAAGAATCTTCTGTTTGCATAACTTGCTGCTGAAAAATTAATGACCAACAACAGATAGAGGTACACTGACCACTATGGTCTGGCTCACCATACCGCCAAAGATGGCAGCAAAGACACCCAGCACTTTCACTTCACAGCCTGTCAGTGTTGCCTTCACAACCCCTCCTCTACCTACTTGAACTCTGTCAGATAACTATTCAACAGCTTCAGTGCAGTGGTACCCTCTTGGAGCAGTAGTAATCAAGGTGGTGATTTTGTCAATCCACAGGAGCTGTCAGGGCTGGTAGAGTATATCATGGAGAGGGAGCCAAGTGCATTTATCAGCAGAATAGAGAAGGTCCTGCATCAGAATGCAAAGACAATATCACATCCAGCACTGACCCAGGGAGCTGCTGTGTGTGACAGTGATGACAATTCTGAGGGTGAGGACTATATTCTCACTGTTCTCAAGCTGGACGTGGGTGCACATCCAATGTCCCCTACCTATCCCCATTCATGGTGTCTACATCACCATCACTGTCTGTTTCATATGTCTTGTATGTCTGTGAATGCTTATTAACCTACCCTACCTACCTGACCCTGTCATTTTTAAGCACCTGTTCCAACATTCCACTCTTTCCTCCAAAAAAAAATTGGTGCCTGTCCCACAAAAAAAAATTATACCCCATACATAGATCTTTACTTCACCAATGTCTTATCTTGGCACAATTGATTTGGTTGAATTGGCCATACAACATCATTCTGCTGTTGTCACTCTCATCACTAGTGGGGTGACTGCAAAGTCATGAAATTGTGTGTACAATTGTACATTTACATTGTGAAGAAGAGAATAGCTATAGTGCTCATTCATGACCCTCCTGCAAATTCCTGTGTTCTTTCCACTCTGTCCTATCCTCTACTTGCAAACCCTATTTTCACCATTGCCTAGCCACCTCTTTTTCACCTGTTTAATCTGGTCAAAAAATAGATGTGCACACAAAGTACATGGTGGACTTGGCCAGTGGAAAAGCCTTCACTTATGTCCTCAGTATTTACATGGAGTTTGGCATAGTGCAGAAATCCAAAGTGACAGTGAATGTGTTTAACTTCTTATTACAAAAGATGATGATTTCCATTCAGTCTGAAGTGGTCCACTTACATTCATGAAAATATGCTTAAATCTGCCGTGCAATGGGAACACAGAGTAAAAACAGACTAAAGACAGTACTGTGGAACAGTTAATGTAATGGTTCCAAGGCTTCTGGATGTATTAAAGTAGGAGCTCCAATGTGGCATGTTGAGATAATTACCCTGTTTGAAGCCTGATTTGCATATTGTCATGGGTTCAATTACAGCTCTATGTCAATTTATTACTTCATGCCATTTCATATTCCTATCATATATTTAACTGCAAATGTCTGTATTTCTCTCCAATTAAAACATTTTCATAACATAACATTGGAATAGTGCAGCAACCTATCATTTTCAAGAACACTGCAGCCCAACTGGGAGACTTCTAAAGTATTCTTTATCCTGGTTAAGTATTCATGTTTATTGAGCTATCCTACCTCTTATTTGTCCCTATGGCAAGCACTTCATTGAACAGACCACAACAGATTAATGATGATTTAATAAGTAAAAATATAACACCATACAGATGTTCCTACATGTTTCACAAAACATACTGTTGCTATTCCTGTCTGCATCTGTTTCTCTTTCTGTTCACCCCTTCTGCTTCATTAAGTTGTTACTGTGCTTCATTTGTGTTATTTAAATGTTGTAAAGTAATAATTCCTTTGTGGCATAATGAGCTAATGGTCATATGTAGAGAAAGATTTTTTTAATAATTTCAAGAGTTCTAATCTACCCAATAGCTAAGTGTTACTGAATGTTTGGGTATGCTAATTTAGGTGAACCTGATGACTACATATTGTTATGAGCCACCATTATCCTTCTTCTGTCATAACCCACTTTGTTCCTGCCCTGCCTCCATGTCACCCTGTTGGTGTATCTTATCCCTTCTGTATCATTAATCTTCCACTTCTGCATTTGTACAATGTCTGGCACAAGGAAACAAATGTAACTAAGGCTAAATGAAAGTACACAGCTTATGCCAATATCTTGTGATGTTATTGCTTTTGTCCACATTACTCTGCTGTACTTTGCTTACCTATGCTAAAGTATGTCTAGTCAGCTTAATCCACTTTTCAACAGGATGAAGAGTTTGATGTACAGATTACAGTGGTTAATGGATAATGAACAAGAATATGTACATTCACATTTGCTGAAATCTGCTTTCAAATAGTAACGATTAGAACTATGCCTTCCTACGTAATATGCTGAGATAATACTCAGGTATAAATGTTTTTGTTCAAATCAAGATGGATGAAACAATGTTCCAGAATATTTTGTCTGACTCATGTGGCTGTAAATGTTGGCTACACCTTTACTTTATACATCATTATCCTGCTACTATAGTGATATGCTGCTACCTATTATCAAGGCAGTCTTGTACAGATCTTTGCACACAGGCCAGCCCAGAGCCACATAGTGTAATTCTAATTCCCATTCTAAGTTCAACACTTCAAGATATGATTACACATGTTCTAACACTTGCCATCAACAGCACAATTCAGTTTAGCACTGCACTCAATGAGTAGAATAAAAAGAAAAGAAAAGAAAATCAAATAATTGTTTTATCTTATACAATATTTGTGTGTCTGTATTATTTTTGTCAACAGGTGATCTTGATTTCAGGATGATCTCAACTTGGGGGCGGAGCCTAGATTGCTAACTGGTAACAGCAACTTTTATGAGCTCCACAATCTAGTACCAGAATTCAGGAAAAGAATCATTTTTATTTTTCAAAAGTAGTAAATTCTTATTAAGGAACATCAATTCTATAAGAATACCAAATTTTATGCATTTTATTGAAATTTTCCTGTCAAATAAACTGGAGATAACTTCTTCAATACAGAAATGAGCAACTCTAAGTCGTCACACTCTGAAACTTCACTGAAAAAGGAAATTCAGCTGATGTCAGCCACACTACTTGAACTATCTATCAAAATGGACAGATTTACAGACAACCTTGAAAATCTAAAAGTCAACTGTCAGAAACAGACTGATGTCCTTAATGAAATCTTGCAGCAGCAACAATTAAAAATAATGGATATGGAAACTTCTCTAAGTGACATAGATGAGAGACTTAAGAAAGATGAAACTCACTGTGAATCTCTTTTACAGCAGAATACCTGGCTGATCAGTAAAATAGATGATTTAGAGAACAGAGAAAGGAGAAATAACATGAGAATTTTTGGTCTTCCAGAAAAAATAGAAGGTGAGAACATTATTTTATTTCTTAACTCTTGGCTTCCAGACATATTAGACCTGAAGGAAGGTCTATCAAATGGTATAGAAAGAGCACACAGTGCTACAGGGAAACCTATTCCTTCTTCTTCCAATATACCTCCTAGATCTATTATTGTGAAATTCTTGTCTTATTTAGACAAAGAACTTGTTCTCAAATCTGCCTGGAGAGGTCACCCATTGATATATAATGAGTCAGATTAGATTTGACAATGACTATTATTCAAGAGTCTTGGAACTAAGGAAAAAAACTGGCCATTTGTGAGATTTTTGAAATGAAATAAAATAAAGGCGCAACTTGCTTTCCCTGCAAGAATCAGAATCCTTTATTCAAATGACATAAGAACATTCAACAATGTCGAAGAAGCTATAGCTTTCATCAAAAACAACAACATAACTGCAATTCCAGAAGACATGGATTGGTCATCTTCCACCACTTTAAAAAGAACCTCTGAGAAAAATAACTGGACTGATATGAGAAAGAAGAAACTGAACACTGATCCTAGAAACCCTGGAGTCACTACTTCTCTCAAAGCATCAACTAGGACTTGATTTCACTTCTAATCATTCAAAAAAGTATGTATTTTTACCTAACATACACCTATAAGAATGTTTTCTTACATATTCTGATTGAACCTTACCAAGATTACATCTTATATTTCATGTGTTTAGACTTCTCTAATGGTCCTTAATATAGCTACTTACTAAGAACCCATATAATAATAATAGCTTGTTCAAGTGACACCCTTGATTTTTGCTTCATTAGCAGCAATTAAACGTATGCTGTATGCATTTATACTTTATACAATTCTTAATTTGGAATGGTTTTTGATGTTTAAATACATTTATTACAATATTTTATAATTTAGACTTTAGTTACTACTCTACTCAATTTTAGCATTCTAACATTCCATTATGACTGTTTACTATCACTCTTGTTTAAAATAGCCTCGAGTTAACAAATGTTGTCTCTCCTCTAAAATAGAATCTACATAATTAACATGGAAGCTCTCATCCTAAAATATAGGAATATGAAGAATTAAATGTTTTTACACACAGCTATAGGTCGATTAAACTAAATTAACCTCACCTATTATCAAAATAACTCATGTACTATCTATCCCACACATTTATGCCTCATAAGTATATACAGCTTTATAGTTGTTACTGACGAGAGCTTCCATCTCACATTCTCTGACTTCACTTGTCTGTTCTGATTGATTAAGTAGTCTGATTAGTTGAGATATTTTTTTCTTTCATATTATTTATTTACTAAATATTAATGTCTTCTATGGTTAGAAAATGTTTCAGTTTTTAGGAAGGTGCCTGTCTAGATCAATTTGTGTTGTACATCAGTGAGTGCACTGTACGGATTTACATCGTCGATTTACTGTTGAGTCATACACTGTTTAGTTTAAGGATGTATGTTTGGCCAGGCTAGTTTGTAAACTTAGAGATACAATAATTAAGGTTCTGTATATTTGCTGATGAGGATAGACTCTATGTTGTGCGATGCATGTTTTTACAGTTATTTCTGTCAATTGTGCGAACAATGCTGTGGGGAGGGCTGAAGTTCCTTGAAGACTGGTGGTGAACAGTGCCTGTTATGGGATTTGACAGGTTAGTTTACTGCGTTGTTGTGTTTCATGATTGCCTGGGATGGTGAAATATGTGAACAGGTTTGTTCTTTGTTGGGCCATGGGAGAACTCTCAATGTAGTTGCGGATCTGTTGTTACGTGGTTTATTACTTTGTTGACACTTATTTTGGGTGCTTTTCCATTGCCGGGCAATGGATCCAATGCACTAGCAAATGCTTGTGGTGATCGCATGGCGGTTGCATGGGGCGGTTGTTTTGAGGGGGGGAGAGACATTGGCGTACTGCTGAGTTTGTCTGGTTTATGTGGGAATGTGGACGGTTGAGGAGTGTGCAGCGAGAATAAGTTAGTAAATTACCCCTTTTATTCATTTTTTGAGAACAATAGTCAGGGAGGACATCTGATTCGGGGTCTGTGTCCCTCCATTTTGTTTAGATTGCCCAGATCTCCTGCAGTGGTGGGATGGCAGATATACATTATGTGTTGTGTAGTGGCTTGCTATGAGTGAATGCAGATGTGTGTGGTGCTTACAGGTAGGCTGTTAGTGGTTCTTGGGGTGCTCAATTTTAGAGCTTCTTCCGTTTAAACAGCCAATGTCCCTTATCTTGGAGATGGAAGCTTTAGAGCTGGAAATCTGCTCAAATTGGTGCGCATGAGTGCAGAAAACAGGATAGCTGATCACTGTTCTGGTGTTTTATTACTTTATAGTTGTGCGGTTCAACTCTTGTGTGGATGTCCATTCGAAATAGTTGATCTGCTCCTACCTATACCTCTCAACTAACGCAGATTTTGTTTTGGATTTTAGTTGAGCCACTTAACTTGTCATGATAGTAGTGGCTTAAGATGAACGTCATTCTATATTTGAAAGCTATAAACTGGTATCATTCAGAACATGTATGTTAACTCAGTCCCCATCCTGTCAGGTTAATAGATGAATGTGTCTCCGATTATTTTTAAATTTGCACTCAATTTTTTTGGCTATGTTTAAAGCTGCTAATTCCTACTAAGTTATTGTAATGCTGCTAGTTTCTAGCACACTGCATGCAGCTGTTTTCACAACAGATTTTTGTTCTCAATTTATATCAGTTATGCACCTCAGTAACGTCTCTATATATAGATTTTATGTCATCAGTTTAGGTTCTCTATAGCCAGTACTATTTGCCTAATTTGTAAGTAAGTGAGGCTGGTGAGTCTTTAATGTTGGCTCAGGTTTTATCCAGTATCTTAATGTAGTAGAAAAGAAGTGTGTGTGGTGTTCTCATCACCAGTAGCGATCACAGTTTTTCTTACAATAGACATCCTTTGAAACAACAATGCATTTAGCGTAGGAAATGATGGGAGTTAGTCTAAATTAACTATAGCAGATGATTAATGGGTAAATTAGTATTTTGCTTTTTATTTATTTAAAACTATAGACAAGATTAAATGCATAGTAGGCAGAAATGAACTTGCAAGTATTGATTCTTAGTTTTAATCTGCAAACATATAACATAAGCTATCTGTTTAGTTAAATTTCTGATCCAGATTTCTCTATTGGTTGTGTTTAGCAAATTTTAAATGGGTTTTAAGAATATTTACCTTTTAGATGACAATAAATAATAAAGATATGCATAACAACTTAGTAGAAATATGAAACCCTAGAGAATATAAATTGCCATAATTCTGGAATAAGATGCTTATACTTTCAATTATAAACAATACTTCATATCTTTTTCGATTTGGGTAAATTCATAACACTAGTATTGACTACATGTATTCAATAACTTAAGGCATTTTTTTTTGCGTATAGTACAATGGAACTAATACAGAATTTTGATTTGGGATTGACTATGCTGTTAATCACTACCCAAAAATAATGTAAGTAATATTACTCATAACTTAGTGAACTAGTACATTACTAACTTTATTATCCTTGTATTAATGAATATTGATATTGAGGAAATCTGTGGCTGCTGATTTATAATAGTTCTTCAATTGTCCTATTGATAGTTAAAAATGAGCTCTTTATGCAGTGGAAATAATGATGCTTTACATCTAGTGTACTTTGTTCTGTTATGCTTATCCACTAAGCAATTTTATAATCTAAACATGCCAGAAATGAAATAGGATAAATATTTGTATTTTAGTAAATGTGATGCTTCTATATCTGGCATACTTCACTGAGTCTACTATGTGTAATTTGATTATATGCTATATTACTTAAATATTAAAAGTTTACAAGTTTAATCCCCACAATATGTTCAAAACTATAGTCTTTTTATAGTATAGTGGACTCAAAAGACAGAAGGGATTTTCTTAGCTATCGTTAGATACTTAATTTCAACTCTTGTAAATGAACTTACTTATATTAACTTTGTTAATGGCTAGTATATTCTTTAATTTGAAATAGTTAAGGCATTGACAAAGTAGATAATATGGAAAATGTATGTATTTATGTTTATTTATGCATCTATTTATTTATTACTAAACTATGACTATTTTATTTGGTTACAGTATTTATCATTAAATAGGTTTCATCAATCATTATACCTAGACTTTCTTTCTACTTTGAATATTTTATAACTTAACATTAATGTTTTTATTATATGAAATCTTCCTTTATTCTATACACTTACAATTACTTAAAATTGTATTTGCTCCCATTAACAATTGTTTTGAATATTCTATTACATCAGTTTCAAATATATTTCCTTTATGTATTACAAATTTCATCTATTCATTCAATTCTAACAACAAAAGTGGATATATAAATTAATTTAAGATCTCCTATTAACTCATACTGGAGCTCAGACATGTTATTGTCGTTAATCACTTTTTGTTTGTCATGAAGGTTAATCTGTTTGAAATTATATGTTCACTCAGATTAGAAGTGCATGTCACTTCATGTTGGTTAAAGTTTTCAATAAACTCTTTATTAATATGGTTACTCTTACTTATTTTTTATTCAGTATTCAAATCTTCATTTATTGGCCTATCTCTAATAAAACTTTATACAATTTGTTAGGGAGAACTAAACTATTTCACACAATTTTTTTCTAGATAAAGTTACATTCTTTATTATCCAGTCAATACCAAACATGAAAACTTCAATTAACTCACAAGACAGTCATACTTGATGGATTTAACCTTACTATCCTTAAATGTTAATGGATTAAACAACCCAAGGAAAATATCCAATTTCCTTAGATACTTGAAACTAAATAAAATTCAGGTTGTATTTATTCAAGAATTCCATCTAAAATCAGATGATAACTTTAATTGGAATCCATTGGAATATATAAATCTATCTTGCTCATCATACAAGAAAAAAACAAGAGGAGTTTTAATACTTTGGAGGAAAAAAGTCATCATTCCCCAAATTATTTATAAGTATGAAGACAAAGAAGGTCTTATTTCAATTGTAATAATTAGATTTAATAATATAATATGGACACTTGTTAACACCTATTGGTTTCCTGGTATAGGGATAGGAACTTTTAGGAAACATTTAAAACTAATTAACAAAGTCTATAAGGGTATTTTGATTCTAGGGGGAGACTTCAACTGTACTTTAGACATTTCTGAAACCTCGAATAAAAAGCACTTCCATCTTACTTCTCTAGGAAAAGCTCTAAGAAATTGGTGTGAGAACCTAAATCTAATTGACACTTACAGTTATAAAGACCCTAACTCACTATCCTTTTCTCATAGTGAGTATAGATTTGGCACCCAAACCAGAATTGATATAACTTTATGTATTTCAAGATTTAAGTATGAAAATAATTAACTTTTCCATAATCCCTTGCCCCTTTTCGGATCATAATTCACTTGTTTTAAAACTTGAAATTGATTTTAAAAGGTTGGTCTTCACAAGGATACCAGCATACATCACCAAATTACCACAATTCAAGCCATGGTTAGATCACAAAATTCAAATCTTTCTTGATATTAACTAATCAAATGATATATGTTTGACAATTCTCTGGGATACACTAAAAGCTTACTTACTTGGTAAAATTCTAGCTTGGTTTAAAAATAAGACTAAAGAATGGGAATCGGAACTTCATAATATTCAAAATAAGCTTATAATTATCAATAAAGATAATTCACAACATCCAAAAACAAAAAATGAAACAATTACAGACTCAAATAACAAATACAATGAAATATTAACTCATAAAACAAATTTGGCATTAGAAAAATTAAAAATCAACTCACACTCAAAGTTGCCCAAACATCTACATAATCTTTCAATGAGAGTTAAAAGACAAGCCTCAGATAACAATATTACAAAAATCATTCATGAAGGTAGAAATAATAAAATGGTATCAGACATTAGTGATATTCTTGAAGCCTTTAAATATCATTACTCTGACCACCAACTCAATAATTCAGCACAATTTCAACATATCAATGTAGATAAAAGTTTACTTAAAATAAATAAAATTCCAGATAAACTAAAAATCTGAGATCTTAAAACAAATTTCTCTTAAAGAAGTAGTTTATAAAATTAAAGAAAGCAAAAATAATAAAGCCCCCGGGTTAGATGGAATTATAATGAACTATATAAGTTATTCCCTCCCTCAGCCATCTCAATTTTCCATAAAGCCTTAAATGGAATTCAAACTGATAATTTAATTCCGCCCTCTTGGAAATATTCCCTAATCACTCCTATATTAAAAGAAAATAAAGATCCAAAACAATGTAGTTCCTATAGACCAATTTCCTTGCTAAATAATGACTACAAGATATTTGTATCCATTCTTGTAAATTGAATTAAAAAATCCTTAACACATATTACAAATTCTGATCAGTTTGGTTTTATTTACAATAGACACACTTACAATAATATTTTAAGAATACTGTCCCTTATCGACATTTTAAATAGGGACAATCGAGAAACTCTTCAAATAGCCCTCGATACTGGAACAGCTTTTGATACACTGAAATGGGATTATCTCTTCAAAGCTTTAGAAATCTTTGATTTTCCATCTCATTTCATTACTTTGATAAAAAATCTATATAAAAATAATCTTGCATATGTAAAACTAGGCCCTTTTACTTTAGAATCCATTAAAATACCCAAAGGTACAAAGTAAGGCTGTCCTTTGTCGCCCATTTTATTCTCTCTTGCAATAGAATTATTTGCTATTACATTACGCCAAAACACAAAAATTAAAGGTATAGACATTTATGATCAATTTAATTCCAAAATCATGCTTTTTGCGGACAATATACTTTTAAATCTGAGTGTCTCACAAGAATCTCTTAAAGAGTTAGATCTTCAGACTAAAAGGTTCTCTGATAGCTCAGGTTTATGTATAAGTAAATTTAAATCTAACTATATGCATTTAAATAAAAAACAAAATTATTTCATAACTTCAGTCCATTTAATAGGAAACCAGGTATTTTCGATAAACTACCTAGGAATTATTATTGATTACAATATTAATAACACTCTATCTACAAACTATAAAAAAATCTTAAATACCATAAAACTACTCACTGACAAATGGAATCAATTATTCCTAAAGTTTGATGATAGACTTCAATTAATAAAGATGGTATTATTACCAAAAATAATCTATATAGCTCAAGCCATTCCAGACATATATTAAGGCTTCTATATTCAAAATAGTTTTCAACTGGATAGACCCAAAAATTTCATCAGCTTGGAAATCCCTTCATATTTCTTTTTTAAATTAGAATAAACTCACAAAAATACTCTTTCAAATGATCAAATAAATATATTTTGGAAAATATTATGTCTTAATTTACAATTTAACATTTCGAAACCCACCAACTCAGTCTTCATAAACTACATCTACAACTCATTTAGATCTTTCATAAAATCAAACTTAGCCATTAAATTATGGTGGGAACTCTTAATTCCTTTCAAAATAACTAAAAACTTTCCCAACAAATTACATGAAAACATTATAAATAATTGGGACCTAAAAAAAATTACTTGTTGGCAATATTGTATTAAGAACTCATCAGTCTTCAAAACACAACAAATAATAAACACCTTTGATATTCCAAATTCAGATTGGCTTATACTTCAAAGCATTTTATTTCATGCTCAAGAGTTATACATAATAATCAATAATTACTCCTTTATTTCTGAACCAAAATTAATTTCCATCATCCAAGAAATGGTTTATAATAATCATAATTAGTCTAATTTAACCTCATTGCTCTATAAAAACTTAATAATTTAGAAAGTTAATCCTAAACAAAACTTCTGTAACTTTATTACTAAAGGTCATCAGATTAACCTCTCCTCTGAAAACAAAATTAATTTATTGTATTCTATAAAATTAACTTCCAATCTACAAGCTTGGAAGATTTTTTTTCATGGAAATTCTTACACAGGGCATTTTACACCCCCGATAGGATAGCTAAAATGGGCTCTTCTAAACAATTGTTTTGTTGGAAATGTTCTCAGAATTGTAATGCTGATTGGATTCATATATTTTTTGAGTGTATCAAAATTAAAAAATTCTGGGAGGAGATTGGAAATTTCCTTCAAGCTATTTTTTTTCAGATTCCTTCATACTAACTAAATCCATGATTTTTCTGAATGTAACTGAAACAAATGTTATGAGCAAAAAGAATTTGTATCTACTATTGACTATACTAGCAATTGCTAGAAAATGTATTACAAGAAAATTGAAAACTTCATCTGAACCCAACTTTCAAGAATTTATGACAATACTAGAATAAACAATACATATGGAAACAAAGGTAAAAGAAACAAGAATCTTCCCTAATAAATGGATCAACAATCCTTGGAAGAAAGTTTTTTCTCTCATTGAGACTTTAAAGATCTCCACATCTTCTTAGTACTTGGAGAAATTACACAGATTTTTTGTTATGTGTAACTACCTCTCTCTAACTCTGTTATTCTCATTTTTTTTCATATAGGCCATATGTACATATTGTATATAGTTTGTCTTTGTTTCATTTGCATTCTAGTAGAAATTATGTTTTGTCTTTTTGAAAATCAATAAAATATTTGGAAAAAAAGAATGATCTCAACTCACTTATTTCAGTTGTTTAATGTGTCTTTTCTTCAGTGTTTGCACTTACAACTGTGTTACAAGGTTAGTTAACCTATTCTTACATAATCCATCACTGTCATTCTGCAGCTCACTCTCCTATGTATGAAGTGCATGTTTGTCTTGCCAATGCACATAGTGCAAGTATGAGACAATACAAGTGTGCAATCATCCCAACATTAAGTCACAGGAATGTTTGATAATCCACTGGTCTACAAAAGTCAATGCCCATGCCAGTCTTTAATCTGAAACATGTCAGTGTTCCTCACAGTAATGGAATGTACATTAAGGACAGTATCTACATTTCAAGACATATGTGTGCCATTAAATGTGACAGTCATAATGATGTTACATTGTCCTGTGCACACATATGTATTTATTGCACAACCTGTGATGTACAGTACCATCTCTTCCAGACAGTGGACTTTAAAAATTTCAAATGTCCTGTTTCACATTGTTAATGTCAGTTTTCTTCTGTGGCACTTGCAACTACTACAGTACTATTTAGATTATGCAACTAGATAGGAAAGAGTGCTCTCTAGATTGGGTAATTAGATAAGAAGGAAGTTTGAATCCCAACATGCAAGACTTGGGTGTGCATGTGTGTGTGTGTGTGTGTGTGTGTGTGTGTGTGTGTGTGTGTGTGTGTGTGTGTGTGTGTGTGTGTGTGTGTGTGTGTCCTTCTGCTTGTCTATATGTCTGTGTCTGTCTGTCTGTGTGTATCACATTGTATACAGTGCTTGGTACTGTATCCACTTCCCATGAGAAGAACATATTTAACTGTTCTCACAGCTCCCTTATCCCAATTTTTACGCTCTACCCTTTAGAGTCACTTCTCCTGTGGTGCTTGCAACTAACATAGTGCCCTGCAGACTGCACCAGACTACTTGTAACACTCACCACTGTATCCATTTCCCCTGAAGAGAATGTATTTAAATATGCACATAGCTTCTTTAACCCAAGTTTTACTGCAATATCCTCAATGAAAGGCACTGATGAGATTATGCTGAAAAAAGTGCACTCTCTACCCTCAAGAGTCAGGATATTTGGCTCTTGTGACTAATACAGTGCTGTCTACAGTGTTTAACTAGATAGACAGGAAGTTCATTGCTCAATGTGGGGAACCTGTGTGTGAGTGGGAGTGTTTTCAGATCATTGAGCATGTGCTCAATCAACTTCTACTCTGGATAAATGTTTTACTGCTACATGACTCCACCATCAATCCTACCTTTCACATCCACAACTTCCCTTCAACATAAGGGTGTCACTATGCATATTGTTTGTACTTTACTGACTAAATTTTCTAGGCATTGCTTAAAGAAAACATGGTTGTTTAGGCCATATTCTATGCACAACTGTCTAAATTAATGTCTCCAATAAGAATGCCATAGACTGAAAAATATTCATTTAATGTTTTTAGAGGGAACATGATGCAAACATTTAAGTCAGGTGGGGGAGAATGGTTTCAATTTTCAAATGACAAGTGTTTTGTGGGGCAGCAGTAAGAGCACTCTATCACAGCATTATATTGTCTGCCTCCATCCCCGTGCTATGCACTGATGAGGCCATTCTTTCACAAGTGTACTTCTGCTATTTAAATATCAGACTTCTCCCGTGAGGCTGGCATGTCTTACACTAATCTGTGGACTGTGTAAATAGATAGGTAGGAGGTTAAAATATAGCAGTGCATAACCTCTAGAATTGTGACTACTAATTAATTCAAGATTGTTTTACACACATTTGCAGTGGCAACTTTTACAACCCGAATGGCTGTAAAAGTAATTTTATCAGACACATCCCCTTAGCAACACACTGCTGATGTCATCCCTTCAGAGATGCTGTATGTCTCACTTGTACTCAGTGCTCTCTTGTGGTGTTGGCTGCTGATAATGTGCTGTATAGCTGGTGTAAGTGGACAGGCAGGTGGTTTGAGTCCATCATTGCCCAAATAGTGTGACTGTGATTATTGGCATATAACATTGATCATCTTTATGTATACCCCTTATTATAAGATGAATTTGCAGTGGCACTCTGTGGCACTAGGAAGTCTTAGCATCCACAAGGAAATTAACTTTTTGTCAACCCAATGATTAAATAAGGCTACCATACCTTCAGTATCTCAGATTTGGAGTGCAAATTCTCCTGTGCTGCATGATAATACTCTGTTTTGTACATTGTATAACTATATATGTATGATGTTTGAGGCTAACTGTGAGTATGCCTTTCACACTCATACATATGATCATAGGAGAATACTAGGCTATCTACCCGAAGGTCATTTTAAGCCAAGCCGTTTCAACCCAATGTAGTACTGTAGAGGTAGTAGTTAATACCCAAAATTGCATTTAGTGATGACTTCCCATGTCCAAGAGGGTTGTGGTTGCTATCCCTGGTAAGAATTTCTGGTGCCCCATCCAGTCATCCAGGTTCCTCATGAACAGTGTCATAGAGGTGCTCTATTTCACATGAATTAGTAGCATATTCCAAAGATGTGGTAGTCACTGAGAGATAAATGTCTTTCCAGCATGTTCTATTTAAGTCACAGGCCATATTTAAGTCCCTGGAATGGGTAGCCCTAGACCCATTTGATTTATGGAAATGCAGTAAGTTCATTAGGTTTGGGTTTCAGGTTGCTCTGTAGGCCGAGTATAAGTCTCCCCTAAAAAGTCTATATGATAGGGAGTATAGTGACAGGGATTTTAGCCTGTCCTTGTAAGGCACATGCTGCAGATCCTTGATCTTCTTTGTTAGAAACCTCTCTGGTCTCTCTAATTGCTGTATGGGCTTAATATGGGATTGGCCAGAAAATAAAAGTAAAACCCTGAAAAAAGCTTTTTCTGCAAAATCACATTTTTGTCATTATAGTCAATGGCAGGCAGAAGACAACAAGGCTAGTGAATAGTGGTTGCTAAGGAGGAAGGCTCAGTGTGGGACTTGTAACTAGGCGTTAGCAGGCAATTCTATGCAAATGAGGGGAATGATACTGAATCAGAGATTTCCCCTCATGGCTAGCCTGCACCCAAGCATGTAGGTGCAGGAAAACCATGGTGCAAGCCTCAGAGTTAGCTGACATTATAGAGAGGTGTATCAGGCATACTGTAAACTTATTGGAGCTCTATGGCTTGGGGTTTCCCTTAGCTTAGCAGAGTTAAGGAAGGGGGTGTGTCTGAAGCTGCCTAGCACTCTTTACATTGCCTAAACGGGTGTGCATGCCATGCGTCAGGATTTAAACAAAAAAAAGTAAACCAGGAAATAGCAGCTCTGTTCACATCTGAGCACTGTGTTTGCGCGGTGCGCCCCTGGGCTTAAACAGGATGGTAATGGGAAAGTAAACCAGGAAATACCAGCTCTGTTCACATCTGAGCACTGTGTTTGCGTGGTGCACCCCTGGGCTTAAACAGGATGGTAATGGGAAGGGAAAACAGCAGTAGGAACATAATCAAGGAGAACTAACATAACTGGCATGTGAAATGTATCAGAATCAGCCAATTACACAGGCAGCAGCCTAGCCCAGCAAAGCACAGTACTATAAACTATGCAAAAACCTTTCCCTCTGTTTTTTTCCCACAAACTGTACACCACCGGTGTACACAAATGGGGAAATTTTACCTAACAAAAGCATTTGCTTTCATAAATCAACATGTGGAAGAGGCTGAGGTTGATGAGGATGAGAATGCTGTTGACCAACCCACAGTGAGGAGAAGGAGAAGAGTGTACAGACCCAGGGTAACATACAAGGGGCTACATGAGCTGGAGATAGTGGAGCACTATAGGGTGGACAGGGACCTCCTACAGCAAATTGTTGAGCTGTGCAGGCCATGCCTCACACTCAGAACCAAAAGAGGGGAACCCACCCCAGTGGACACCAGGATATGTGTAGGTTTAAGAATACTAGCCACAGGTACCTTACAAAGGCCAACTGAGGATATCATGGGGATCTCACAGACCTCAGCATCCAGGGTACTCCACCAGTTCCTGGATGCCATGTCAGCACATGCCGGTGAGTACATATATTTCCTCAACACCCGTGAGGCGTTAACCAGCAATGTGCTTCTCTTCCACCAAATAGCAGAATACCATGAGGTAGTGGGTGCTATAGACTGCATGCACATACACATCAAAGCATCACCCACTGAGTGGGGTAGAGTCAAGATAAACTGCAAGGGCTTACCCTCCATCAACTGTCAGGTCATGTGCGATGCCCAGGTCATTATAATGAATGTGTGTGCTGGCAGCCCTGGAAGCTATCATGACTCCCACATCTGGCATATGACAAAGCTGTACCAGAGATTTGCCAATGGGGACATGCTGTATGGCCACCTAGTGGGGAATGCTGATTATCCACTGGAGCCGTGGCTGATGACACCCATCAGAAATCCACACACCCAAACAAGAACTCCATAAAGAGGCACACACACAGACCAGAATCATAATTGAGCATGTGTTTGGGATTCTGAAGTTACAGTTCTGGTGCCTGGACATATCCAGTGGAGCCTTGCAGTATTCACCAGCTACATGTACCCAAATTGTCATCGTATGTGCCATGCTACATAATATGATCCTGCGGAAACAGCTGCAGCAGGAACAGCATGAGGCAGGGCCACACAGCCCCCCACCATTGCCAAGGCCTGCACAGGCACACAGTGACTTGGAGGAGGAACAACCTGAGCCTGCCCCATTAGGCAGAAGGAGGTATGCCCAGTATGCCCAGTCCTTGGAAAAGAGGCTATGCATAGCACATACACTGACATGGTAGGAACCCAGGGAATGACACCTCAGTCCGACTTGCACATACAGTAAAAGGGATGCCAAACATGCCACTACCTGTACTTAATCATGTATAGGGAGTGTACTATGTGCATCCAGCATAGTCAGCCCTCCAGCACCATCCTTAATACTGGCACAGCCACATGGTAAGTCACACTCACTATCAATTGCTGAATGGAGTAGAATATTCTGCTACCTGTATGTATGGTATGGATGTGAGCATATTAGGGAATTGGATGGCTGAATGGAATGCCAGTAGATAGTAGACACCTATATTGGCAGTATGAAATCCTTAACAAATAATGGTGTCAACACAGTAGGCAGTACTAGAAAAGGTGACAAAATGCACTGCAGGACATGTGGTGGGCCAAATGTGTGTCCATAGGGCACACACATGCATGCAATTTAGGCTCACATGCCCAACAACAGTCTCAGAACACAGGACAGGTGTAGACAAACACAAAGAAAGGCTGTGCTGAGGTCTCTAATTGATGGCTATGGAGAACAGCTCCCCTCCAGACCTACACAGACAGACTACAGCAGGTCAGGCAGTGGGATGTTAGTTCTGAATGGTAAGAAGTCTGAAACTGAAATGTAGGTCAATAAAACCTAAGAACTGTAATACACTGATATGCCTCTGGTCTGAATGATAGGTTAGAATACAGAATGAAATGGAGTACCTGAAATACCAGTACAGTCATAACAAATGTGTATAGTTGTCAGGTGTGCCCCCGCCTCCTACAATCCTATGTAGAAATTTAGTAACATGTATGTGTAGGTGTAATAACTGTGGAACACAGATTACCTGAGATGGCCAAAGTAGCAGGGTAGATTATAGCATGTGTACAATATGGAGGGTCGTATGTGTAAGGTTGGTGTGTGTTGTATACTGTGTGAGAGTGGTCAGCATGTAGGCATGGTGGGTTGTGTCCTGGTGGCCACTAGCCAGTGCTGCCAATGACAGGGCCAAGTTCTCACAACTGCAGTGCCAAACACAATGCATCTCAGCAAGACACATTCCAGCAGTAATCCATATTAATTGTTCAGATGTAATATCTGTCACCATCTGAAAGATGGACATGGCATGAATGTGGGGCCAGACATACAAACAGTACACAGGTGGAAGTACCCTAGACAGAGAGTGTATAAAATGTTACTGTCAAATAGACACACCTTTGGAATTGCACATACAGGTTAGGAGCACATTAGTTGGGTGCATAGTATGGAAGGCTGATGTCATCTGGCCAAACACTGGCAGACCACAAAAGTCACATGTATGAAGTACTGAAAAACAGCTGATGTCCCTGCACAAGGCAGTGTAAGTGGAATTCCCCATGTATATCTGTGAGACAGCTGCTAGTAGCATCCATAACACACATGCACCCAACCCACCCCACCATCAGTCACACGTACCTCACAGGGCTTATCCCTGCTGTTGAGAATGAGTACAATATTACCCCCACCTCTGTATGGGAATAGCCACAACATGCTGCATGCTGAAGAGTTGTCCCATGCAGGTGTGGCCCTAGCTGTAAGCAGCACCCTGCCAGCATCCACACCACTGTATCAATAAGGAAAAAACTATTGACATTAACACCTTGCACACCTACCCTGTCACCCCAGGGGAATATAGTGGCTTGCAGCCTGGGACTGTAGGAGTGACCCACTGCACCTGCCTGCTACAGATGGCCTTCATCATTACAAAATGCCCTACAGTCTTCTGTCAAAGGCCTGTGTCTCACCCAAATTACCAAAGTATGTTATCTCATGGACTCCCAAATAACAACATAACACAGTCCACAGAACCCAAATGCAAGACCATGTAGACAAATCCCAATACCATGTCCACCATGTCCTACTGCATGAACTGTGGACCAACCTCTAAATACTGCTGGGATGAAGTGATAACTGCAGGGATACTTGTCAGATAATGTTTGCATAATGTTCGGAAGATGATAGAATAATGGGGGGGGGGGTAGAAGCATGCATGCCATGCAGTGTGTGAATTCTAAAACTCAGCTGTGTGCACTACTAACCCTGCCTGCTAACACAGGAATGGGTGGCTACAAACCTGCTCATAAACCAAAATGTGACGGCACAATGACCAGAAATATGAGCCCTGCCTCTGGATAACCTGTGTGAATGTGCACAACTGTGAGGTATGGCCACAGCAGAATACGGCCATACTGTCACATCAATGGATGTACATGCATGGGATCCTAAGTCAACACTGCACCAAGGTACTGAACCACTTACACAGACCCATCAGCAAGTGTCTGCAACTCCCCCTCCAGAATGGCATGATTTTGCAAGAATATGTAGGTTGCAGACCACAGTGCTGGACACAGCTTAATTCACCCTGTGTTCCCCAGGAAATTACTGTAAGCAAATATGTATACCTGTCAGTAGTCGACATAAAACATCACAGTGTAAAACAGTACATATGTCTGAATATCTCTGCTAACACCAAAACCACGTAACAGAAGCAGCACAGACAAAATTACTTACAGTAACCTACTATCCTTTGCCCATTTTGACCCCATATTGTCAACGGATCTACAGATATCCTGCAGAAACAGGTTGCTAGCTTTAGGTGTACAACACAAAAGCCTGCACTGGAGTACAGCCTACCTGGAATAGATTCACACATTCAATACAGAAGGTCATACTGTGCATGCTCCCTCACTTAAAGAAACAAAGCCCATGTCTGACAACAAAATAATGAAAGGTCATACTGGGCATGCTCCCACACTTAGAAATGAAGCCCATGTCCAGTGACAACAGTCGACTATACATATCTGACAGTTGCAGATGTTTGTGCACACACTCCACATTGCACATCAGTCATGATTTGCACACACATTGAATATGAATTCACACAAATATTCAAGGACAACACACTATAATAGGCCAAACTTACACATACATAGATGTGTGGAAGAGAGTGACAGACAGTGACAAAGAGCTTCCCATCATGAGGCCTCTCCCACCCAGCACACATCCAATTGGCTAAAACCACATGATGTGCAAATGTCAATCACTGTAGACATTTGCTTTGGGTATCCCTCAGCACTATAGTGTCTGTGGTGCTTGTGATAACTGTGTAACATGACTGTACAAGTCATTATTCATCTAGCAGTTGTATACACATTCCTGTTAAATATAAACCTGTGTGTGACTGAGTGTTGTGTGTGTGCTTCCAGATGAATGGTTTATGGTCTATTCACACAAACTGCACTCCCATTGCCCAACTTTGGCAAGCCTGCTGTTGTCATTCACCTTGAAATACACCTTTGGTGAAGAAGTACTCCTATAAGCTCTGTGGTGTGTGCTATAACTGCGTAATGCTATATTGTGATGTACTACTTAGGTAGGAGTTCTAATCCCAGACATGGCAACTGTGAAACGCTGTGTGTGTCATTGTTTGTCTGTGTAGGGATCAATGTTTTGTGGCCATTCACAGTCATTACACTCCCCATTGCCCTACATTGGCAAGTCTGCTGATGTCATTCACCTTGATATACACCTTTGGTGAAGGAGTATCCCTATAAACTCCATGGTGTGCGCTATAACTGTGTAATGCTATAGTGTAATGTACTAGTTAGGTAGGAGTTCTAATCCCAGACATGGAGAATATGTGTGTATGTGTAGCGACTAATGCTTTTGTGGCCATTCATAGTCACTAGGCAATCCTAAAAATGGAGAACACCGATATCTGTGCAGTAACAGAGACCTGGTTCAAGGCTCCAGAGAGCACCCCTGCAATACCTGGCTACAATTCTTACCACACCTTTCGGCCACCAAATCAGGACCGAAACACTAAAGGTGGAGGTGTGTCCATATTCACCAAGGATATTCACACCGCCAAGCTAATTGCCCAACACAATGCGTCTGGAATTTTCCAGGTGCGACTAACACTAGGTAAGACTGCAATCCAAATTGTAGCTTGCTACAGATCCCCCACCATGCCCCAAGATTCTCACTACACCTTTCTAAACATACTGGAAAAGATTAAAATACAACCAAATACCCTAATACTGAGTGATCTCAACAACCCTGCCATTAAGTGGGAAAACTACTCGTGTACCAACACCTTTGCCCAATGGTTCTTGGAATTCATAAATTCCAATGCCCTGGATCAACTAATTCATAATCCCACCAGGGGCTCTAATATCCTAGACCTGGTCATTACCAACATGGGAAATCAATGCTCCACACCTATGGTCACCCACTCATTGGTCAGGTCTGACCATAAGCTAATCACCCTTGGCATCTACATCCCTCCCCCACCCCCCAGTAAGGAAACCGGTAAAAAAAACTTCTCCAAAGCTGTCATGCTACACAAGTCAGAAGTGACAAACTTTATGACACCCATGCAGACGGAAACTGAAAGTTCGACTGTTGAATCCTGCACTAAGGCACTGTACAAGCACATCCACTCGTGCACGAATCGTGCCATCCCAAATAGAACCAAGATGATCTCCTCCAAAAAAAGGAAGCCAATCTGGTGGTCGCCTGCCATAAACAAACTTTACAACAAAAGGAAAAAACTGCTGCAGAAAAGAGGAAAATCCCAGGATGCAAAAAACTCCCTTACCAGCCTCAGTAAGAAGCTGAGATCCTTTATAAAATCATCCAAAGCTAGTTACAAAAATAATATAGACAAATAATCCAAAGACAACCAAAAGGCATTCTATAGCTATGTCAGGAATCTAAATGGCAATGCTCAAATCGGCTCTGCGCTACAACAGAATGGCATTAAATATACTGATCCAAAGGATTTTGCCAATATCGTGGCAGATCGATTCAGTGCCAACTTCACCCCCCCTCTCACCCCCTAAAGGGCCCATCTCAATACCAAAAGATTGCCAAACTCCAGTAATAACAGCCACATATGTAAAAAACACACTCGCCAAAGCTAAGAATGCAGCATCCATGGGACCAGACAACTACATGAACTACAAAATGAACTGGCACTTCACCTAAGTGCCATGTTTAATCATAGCCTCACCTCAGGCTTCATGCCCACTGAGTGGCACACAGCTACAGTTATCCCACTCCACAAGGGGGGATCCACCTTGGATCCTGGGAACTACCACCCCATCAGTCTGATGAGCCTGATCTGCAAGGCCATGGAACGTATTATCATGGAACATATAAACAAAGACATTTG
The DNA here is from genome assembly GCF_019279795.1 of Protopterus annectens. Lineage (NCBI taxonomy): Eukaryota > Metazoa > Chordata > Ceratodontiformes > Protopteridae > Protopterus > Protopterus annectens. The sequence goes on along the minus strand of NC_056725.1, from coordinate 250,929,123 downwards.
CAACCTTCAAACACTGGACCCCTCCCAGGTTGGGTTCTTGAAGGGCCAATCTTGTCTCCTGAACCTGACTGACATCTTTGAATCAGTCTCCAGAGCTGTGGCCAAGGGTAAGGTAGTCCACACAGCATATCCGGACCTTGCCAAGGGCTTTGACAACATTCCCCAGTCTGGAATCATAGATAAATGTACTAAGCTGGGCATTAATCCCTATATCACTCGGGTTGCCAACTGGCTTACTGAGAGAACCCACATTGTAAAAGTAGCTGACTCCAAATCCAGCTCCAGACAAGTGACAAGTGGAGTACCTTAGGGTTCAGTCCTGGGACCGCTCTTGTTTTGCATCTACTTCTCTGAAGTATGGGTCAACACTAAGGTACTCTGGCTAACAAAGGTCGCAGTAACTGCAAACTGAGAGCCATTATTGAATACATAAATGATGTGAATATTCTACAAAAGGGCCTTACAGAAACAGATGCTTGGTGCCAGAGCCATGGGCTCAAGCTCAATGCCAAGAAATGTATAGTTATCCCATTTGGGAAGAAACATGTACCCGTGAATTACCACATAGGTGGCAGTACACTAAACACCAAAAGTGTGATAAGAAACTTAGGGACACAGGTGGACAGTGGACTCACCTTTGATAACCACATCACCACAACAGTCAGGAAATCCTTCATCCAGAAAAAAGGAGGTCCTTGTCCCACTGTACTCATCTCGCAGTACACCCATTATAGAATACAACGTCCTGTTTGGTATGTACCTCTCAAGACATCTGCAACAACTAGAAAGGCCACAGAAATACCTCACTAAAAGAATCACAGGCCTAAAGCAGATGCCCTATGCTGACCATCTAAAAATAATCCAGCTATACTCTGTTGCATATCATCTACTCAGAGGCAATATCTGCTTAACATACAAGGCCATGTCAAACCCAGAACTGTTGGACATGCTACACTTAAAGAAATCCCAATCCCTCAGAGCCACACGCTCCAAGGATCTAAACCTTGTCATCACAATAAACAAAGCATGCTGGAGGGATGGGTTCCTGACCCAGAGACTCCCCAGATTCTGGAATAGACTGCCCATACATGTCAAGCAGAGTGCCTTTTTGGCCCTCTTCAAAAGGAATCTTGACGATTGGATGGGAGATAGGAAATTCACCCTGGGGATCACTCAGACACCCTGCTAGACAGGTGTCCAGGAAAGTAAATATTGTGGGAAGAAATAGCCAGGGAATTCTTATGGCTAGGCTTTATAGGCCCTAGGGCTGAAAGCCTAGGACCAAACTATGAACATATGAACTTATGAATTACACTTTCCATTGCCCTACTTTGGCAAGTCTGCTGATGTCATTCACCTTGAAATGCACCTTTGGTGAAGGAGTAGCCCAATAAGCTCTGTGGCATGTGCTATAACTGCATAATACTGTAGTATGAAGTAATAGTTAGGAGTTGTTATCCCAGACATGGCAACTGTGAAACTCTGTGTGTGTGTGTGTGTGTGTGTGTGTGTGTGTGTGTGTGTGTGTGTGTGTGTGTGTGTGTGTGTGTGTGTGTGTGTGTGTGTGTGTGTGTGTGTGTGTGTGTGTGTGTGTGTGTGTGTGTGTGTGTGTGTGTGTGTGTGTGTGTGTGTGTGTGTGTGTGTGTGTGTGTGCATGTGTGTTTGTCTGTGTAAGAATCAATGCTTTTGACGCCATTCACAGTCAAATCACTTTCCATTGTCTTACTTTGGCAAGCCTGCTAATGTCATTCACTTTGAATTACACCTTTGGGGAAGGAGTAGCCCTGTAAGTTCTGTGGCACGTGCTATAATGGCAAAATGATGTAGTGTGGTGTATTAGTTAGGTAGGAGTACTAATCCCAGACATGGCAACTGTGAAGCTCTGTGTGTGTGTGATTGTTTGTCTGTGTAGGGCTCATTGCTTTTGAGGCCATTCACAGTCAAATCACTTTTCATTGCCCTACTTTGGCAAGCCTGGTGATGTCATTCACTTTGAAATACACCTTTGGGAAAGAATTAGCTCTGTATGCTCTGTGGCATGTGCTATAACTGGGTAATGATGTAGTGTGATGTACTAGTCAGGTAGGCATTCTAATCTCAGACATGGCAACTGTGAGACTATGTGTGTGTGAGTGTGTGTGTGTGTGTGTGTGTGTGTGTGTGTGTGTGTGTGTGTGTGTGTGTGTGTGTGTGTGTGTGTGTGTGTGCGTGTGTAGGGATCAATGCTTTTGAAGCCAGTCACAGTCACTGCAATTTCCATTGTCCTGCCTGCTCTGGCAAGCCTGCTGATATCATTCACCTGGAAATACACCTTTGGTGAAGAAGTAGTCCTGTAAGCTCTGTGGCTCATGCTATAACTCTGTAATGTTATAGTGTGATGTACTAGTTAGGTAAGAATTCTAATTTGAGACATGGCAACTGTGAAACTGTGTGTGTGTGTGTGTGTGTGTGTGTGTGTGTGTGTGTGTGTGTGTGTGTGTGTGTGTGTGTGTGTGTGTGTGTGTTTATTATCAGTATCCTGGGTGGAGGTAGCTGTGATTGTGTAATAACAGGACTCATTGGGGAGGGGGTTTTGCAAATTTCTTATATGGAGGACCTATTATATGTCACAATGTCCACATTACAAGGACAACAGATGACAAACAGCAAAGAGGCTGGTGTAGACAATCCATACTCATACATGTGACATTATGGATTGGGGAACAATACAGGCAACTCTTGTATTACTCAGAGAACACTCTTCACCCATGTCTTATACACAAACACACTTGGCTAGGCAACAACCACTATGTTGGTAGTTCCCTGCATATTGCCCACAGATAGTAACCGTGGTGTGATTGCAGTGGACAACAGAGGACATGGCACCCAGTTCCATCCCTACAATAGACAAAACATTGTATACAGTGGTCCTTTGCTATGTTCCCCACTGGACGCCTGCAACAACTGTAGAGTCAGCAAATGTAATCCACAAATGAAATGCCATACCTTATACACATGCCCTGTATGGACAGATGCCACTAACACCAGTGAATACCTGTATCATGCTGTCAATGTAGGTGCAGGATCAACCTGAGTTCCATTGCCAGTTCTCACCACATGAGGTCAGGAATGCCACATCAGATTATAACAATCTGTCCACATAACAAGACCCAGACACCCCAGGTACACTTCCACATGTCACATAACATGCATGTGGGACATGTGCACACCCCAGACACCATCCATGTTATGGAATATAGAACACATACATGGCAAACATTGCACAGCACTGGCCACCCACAATAGTAACCCAGATGAATGGATGGTGAATACAATACCCACCTGTGTGGGCCAATCGAGAGACTACACCCCTGAGCCACACTGCAGACCATTATCATGTGGCCTGATGCCAAGGTATACCCTTTGCCTAGCCTTGTACAGCTTTCTGCCACAGTCAACCACTACACACCTGTGAATCAATAAACTCATGCATGTCAGTACTGCCAAACCTCTGTGTGTGTGTGTGTGTGTGTGTGTGTGTGTGTGTGTGTGTGTGTGTGTGTGTGTGTGTGTGTGTGTGTGTGTGTGTATGTGTGTGTCTGGAGATTAATGATCTGGAAGCCATTCACACTCACTACACCTCTCATTGCCCTACTGAAGCATGCCTTCTGATGTCAGTCACCTTGACATACCCTTTGCCCATATATCAGCCTGATAACCTCTGTGGTGCATGTGATACCTGCGTAATACTATAGTGTAGCAAACTAGTTAGTTAGGAATTCTAATCCTGACCCTGCCAATGGTGATAATGTGTGTGAGTCCCTGAGAGAGTGTGGCTGTGTTATCCTTGACACCTTTTTTTGTGGACAGGTACATGTACTACAGCTACCTTATCCCTCCTTTACCACTGTTGCTGATGTCACTCCCCTTCAAATATACCTTTGAACAGCTCTCCAACATGTAAGCTCTTTAGGGCATTCAATAACTGCAGAGATAGGCAGGCAGAGGTTTGAAACCCTGTACTGGTAAGTGTGTGACATAAACATGCTTAGCTTTTACTCTCCTACCCCTTCCTTTCTTACTTTGTCTCTGTCAGTCTCACTCCCTCTCTGATGGATGTGGGGAAGTACGCTTGCTTTGCTTAGGCAGCAGCTTGTGTTTTGTAAGGGATGCTCATGATCAGATGATGGCTTGTGCATGGATTGCAGTCCCCCACTAGTTGATTGCATGTGGAACAGCTGTGGTAACATTCCCAGAGCCAATTGCATGGAAACACACTCCTATAACTAGGAACATCATGTGGGTGTTGGCCCTTTTCATTCCCTGTGTGTAGGACTTCATGTCAGTGTTTGGTAAACATCATCTAGAGAGTAGTGGGATATACCTCTTACAATATACACTGTGGAGACAGGCCAATAAACAGGAGGGGGATTTTCCAGACATGACTACAGAATGTAAGTCTTGCTCTGCTGAATTTGAAGTAATGTTGGCTTAACAGGGTTTGTGTGGATATGGCTGGTCTACATGATTTAATACCTGTCATGACAGTGTTATGTGGTTGAGGAAACTCCCACCTGTAGGGTTACCTGCAGACTGGCCAGTGTTTGGAGTGTTAACGTTTGTTGTGTTACTCACAGATTACCTATCTTTAGAAATGCAGTAGCATAGTATGACGATTGCAGTCAGTACATGGTGACAGCCATGAGAGTTACTGACTTCATATTCCTCAGAAGACATATGTCACAACAAACCCTGTTACACCAGTAAATTTATGAGGTTATCACAGCAACATGTCAATATTGGCCCGGTGTTTGTGCCGCCAGCCACAACTCCTTCAACCTTTGTACATATGTCATGCAGTAAGAGTTACATATGTTTAATACACCATTATTTATTGACATCATACCCGATAACAAGCCAGTGAGATATCAGACTGCTAGACATGTTATGTATAGTAGGAGTTATATTTGAGGACAAAACCTGGACTTTCTGTCATAGTGTGTACAGTAGTGAGGTCTGTGTACTTATGGTGATTGTTGACAGTGTGTGTATTGTGGATATGTAAACAGCCAAAACTGACATATGCACATCTGAACAGAGGATAGACAGACATCAGCTAGCCAACTAGCTATGCATTAGCATGAATGTGTTGCTAGATAGATGTCTGACACTGATAGGCATGCCATTACTACCTGACGGCAGACCTCACTGACATGTGCTGTACACAGTAGTCTACAGTTATTTTCCATGTCAGATCGATATCCAGTAGGAAATATTTAATGAGACACAGCTCACACACCAGGAACACGACAGTGAGGACTCAGAGTCCATCTTTGCATGCAGGGGCATTTGGTTCCAGTACTACATTCTGCAATCTACTCTAACATGAGAAAGCACTGTCAACAGTAGTAACGTAATGATACACACATGCCAGTGTGACTGCATATAACCTGGGATACTATCCATGTATGTAACACATTCAAATGGAAAAGAGTGTTGTACAAGCCATATATACTAAGGTTTCACAGACAGTAGACACCCCTTGCTACTGTAATGACAGCACATAGACGCATGTTATGTACATGGCATTAAATACACTTATTAAAGATGTCATTACCCTGCTGTTTTATCAAACAAGAATGTGAGCATTGCTGCGATATAAATGCTAAGCAGATTTGCGCACTAGTAAGTGAAGCCTATACGGGTGCAAGGACCTATATGTTTAACCGTATGTTAGCAATGCTTACCGTCACGTAAACCCACTTAAAGCTGCTCAAAACTGCCTTAACCACTCTGTATCCAAAATCCCTTGTTCTGCCCAGCAACAAAATAAACAGCCCATACAGGTCTTGGACCCAGGACCCTGTACACTTTAGTCACAGCAGTTAACCACTAAGCCATCACAGCTGTGAAGACAGCTGTTGTTTTTTTAATATATCTGTCAGTACACATACTGAATAGTATTGAACAACTGCTATGACTTCTACAATGGTGTAGTACTTGTTAGTGATATTACTGTTGCATCACACATGTTGCTATATCTAAATATACACATATCAGATAAATATGGGGTGATATATCTGGGAAGGTATAAACAACAGTAATGTTTACACATAACAAGGATATGGATATATATATATATTTATATATATATATATATATATATATATATATATATATATATATATATATATATATATATATATATATATCAGGCTCTACAGCATGGAGTAACAGACACCTGTGTGAAAGCACATACCCACAACCAATCTGAACACAGCCACTGCCAAATATGGTAAGCATGCTTTATATTACAGTATATGGACTGCCTGATCAACACCATCCTCATATGTGCCACTCACACACTAACCCAACATATACTGGGCCAGTACACAGTGTATTCCAATGCCTGACTGTGGTATGGGACATGTGTAAGTTTGGCCCTACAAACAAGTAAGCCAATAGGGTACCATACACTGGAGCAGCATGCAACATAAAATAGAAGAGGACCAAGAACAATGACATCTACCACTTTCTGTACACAGGCCAAGGTACATATCCACAATAACCAAGTCAAAAAAGAGATGAAAGCAAACCAAAAAACCACAAATAAACAACCAAAAGTTTGCTGGAAACTCCAAATAAGGGATCGCAACACAAACAGTTGAAGTAGTTTATTGAATAACGCTCACAAATTCATATGTTTTCGACACACTTTTTCTTTACTTTTTCTTTATAGATGTTTACTTTTCTGGTTGTTGACCTTAGATCATACAGATGTAGAACAGAGCCTGGAAGGGCAGACACAGGTCTCAGAAAATTCACATGCTGAATATGGACTCACAGAAAACATACAGATTCTGAAGAAGAAGTGTGTCGAAAACGTATGAATTTGTTCGCTTTCATCTCTTTTTTGACTTGGTTATTGTGGATATGTACCTTGGCCTGACAGATATATTAGAAAAACAACAGCTGTCTTCACAGCTGTGATGGCTTAGTTGTTAACTGCTGTGACTAAAGTGTACAGGGTCCTGGGTCCAAGACCTGTATGGGCTGTTTATTTTGTTGCTGGGCAGAACAAGGGATATTGGATACAGAGTGGTTAAGGCAGTTTTGAGCAGCTTTAAGTGGGTTTGCATGACAGTAAGCACTGCTAACATACGGTTAAACGTATAGGTCCTTGCACCCTATAGGCTTCACTAACTAGTGCGCAAATCTGCTTAGCATTTATATCGCAGCAATGCTCACATTCTTGTTTGATAAAACAGCAGGGTAATGACATCTTTAATAAGTGTATTTAATGCCATGTACATAACATGCGTCTATGTGCTGTCATTACAGTAGCAAGGGGTGTCTACTGTCTGTGAAACCTTAGTATATATGGCTTGTACAACACTCTTTTCAATTTGAATGTGTTACATACATGGATAGTATCCCAGGTTATATGCAGTCACACTGGCATGTGTGTATCATTACGTTACTACTGTTGACAGTACTTTCTCATGTTAGAGTAGATTGCAGAATGTAGTACTGGAACCAAATGCCCCTGCATGCAAAGATGGACTCTGAGTCCTCACTGTTGTGTTCCTGGTGTGTGAGCTGTGTCTCATTAAATATTTCCTACTGGATATCGATCTGACATGGAAAATAACTGTAGACTACTGTGTACAGCACATGTCAGTGAGGTCTGCCGTCAGATAGTAATGGCACGCCTATCAGTGTCAGACATCTATTTAGCAACACATTCATGCTAATGCATAGCTAGTTGGCTAGCTGATGTCTGTCTATCCTCTGTTCAGATGTGCATATGTCAGGCATCCATCTTGGCTACTTACAGGCAATCTATCCTTGACTGACACTGACATGTCCGCCCAGCTGTGTTATGAATGCCACAGCTAGGAATCCACACCCTGTATACACCACATGCCATGGATACCTCAACTATGCTACCACAGTCAACAGAAGATGCTCAGGTACAGATCTCCAAGACAGACACTGACCATGTTATGTAATACATGTTGCATACATGTCAACTGGAGCACCTCACTGACCCTCGGCAAGAGGCAACTAGATGATTGGCTGGTGCATGTAACTCTCACCCTGAGGATCACCCCTGTGGTATTTGTTAATAGATGGCCTGCTGACACATGGCAGGTGGCATGATACCACTGAGAACACATCCCCTACACTTCCCATCTCTCCATGGACAATAGCCTGGTACACACCTATGAACACCTGCACCTATGGACCCCAGTACTGACAAATGTGTGCATGTGCATTACTGAGAATATCAGTGTCTGCGTGTTTGTAGACCTATAGTTGAGAATACTCTGATGCCCTACACACATACCGCATCCCCATTGCCATAGATAGATGTGGCTGCTGCTCTACCGGACATTACATATACCTTGTTACACTCTTCTCCCTAAGGGCTTCCTGGGGCTTGCAGTGCCAGCACAACACTGTTGTACGAATGGGTCGATAGGCATGGGATACCCACTGAGTTCTGGCAAGTGTGTGTATGTGTGCATGTGTGTATATTTGTAGGGTACAGCATTCTGAGGCCACATTCTCCTAATACAATACACCTTGCCACACAGTATTAGGGATAGTGATGTTGCTGACCGTAAGAGAGCCATGACAATGCATCACCCTACTATGCCTGTGGCATGTGCATTAGATGCATATCCCTGTAGTAGCACTCTAGGGATAGACAAGGGATGTTTTGCAGTCCCGGTCAATGTGTGATGGTGGGTACATCAGAGTGTTAACATGGGTTTCAGTGCATACAATAACCACTGTGGGATGTAGGTGCTGGGTATACTGTCTTACACCATGGTACCCCCGGTACATGTCCCATGTTCCACTGTATGGGGACCACTGTCACCATCAATCATACAGGTAACTGATTACACTATCCAGCCTAGTTATGCATGTGCTGTGTGCAACTTATCTGTAACAAAATGGACACACTGACAAGGTAGGTAGCACTGATAGGCTCAGATCTCTCAGATGTGTGTGTCTGACTGTGATGTGTTTGTCAATGTGTATATGACAGCATGTTATACTATGTATTCTCCCTAAACAACCAGTACATCTCCCATTACCATACTGTACAGGCCTGGGGATATTCTTCATCTAACATGTAACCTGGAACACACCTCATCCTAAAAGCTTTGTGGTGTGTGCAAGTAAGGCCACACACATTAGTAGCACTACTTACCCAGGTAGGGGTTCTAGTCCCAGTGTTGCCAAGAGTGTGTGTATATGTGAAGGAATCTACATCTGTTTGCAGAATATACATTTCCCAGGAGGTCATCCGTCTGAGAACTGCCTGGTATATGCCAACATTTCACAGGTATCATGTTGTGGAAATACATTCCATCACAACTAGTAGTAATTATGTAAATGCCCTCTTCCCCACTGTATAGGTGACTGCAATACTGGGGTTGGTATATATAACTGGATGTGGCTCTTGTGGACACAACCACATCATTGCAGTTACTATTGAGTGTATGGCCCCGCTTAGCTGGCCGTAATAGTGTACAATTTATGTTAAAAGTATAAGTAATTGTCTATCACACTATCTATGGCTCTGCAGCACCTCTTACCCTCCAAAGGGTAGGGCTTTGCCACCCACACCAGCACATCTATGTTTACTCAATTGCGGATTGCACTATATTGGGGAAGGACATATACCCTGCTAGTACCATCATCAATTACATTAAATTAGCGGACTGCTTATTTCCCAATGTGTTGTTGTGCCTATTCTGTCTTGGTGGAATTATCTAGGCTACAATGGGTTCCTTGCACAAGTACATACATCTATGTGTACTGTATTCTCTGTGTATTGCATCAACACCAAAGCCTCTGTGTGTTTTATACACAAACATGTGGTGTGTACCACCCAGTACACTTACCATTGTCCACTGTAGAAGGGCTGCTGACATCAGCCACCATGCACTCACCTGTATACACCACCTCCAGACCTATCAGCCATGTGGCACATGCAGTATCTGTTATACAGATTTGTGACATGTGCACTTGTACCCAAGATATGGCACAGCCAAGGTGTCAGCACAGTGCCATACTCCTTGTAGGATACAACAGCAGACCATCCTCCTGCTGACACATGGACACCTACAACACAAACGGAATACATTATGGAGACCACAATCACTCAATGTTAATAACAGGAATAATGCATCATGGCTGGAGAGCTACACTTCCTGACATGTGAGCATTACACTTTACTGCTGATGTTACAGCATTACATTGGTGCACCATAATGCAGTCACCCTGTGCATCAGAAGCATATTAGCCTGTCCCTGCATCGATGTTATGGATGACGGGGATGTGGCACAGGTATTATCATATGCACAGGATGTGTTGTTGGTTTGCCAGAGACCTAGGCTGAGCCATATGTTTGACACCATGTGTGTGAGTGAGGGGGGTTAATTATTAATTTGGCCCTGGTGATGTGGTGCGTGTGGTATGGGGTTGTCCTAGCTGTGTTTGTATTATGTGTGAGTATGCATGCACACAGTTCTGCATGTGGCTGCCTTATGCAGGTGTTTGTTGGACTGCTGCAGACCGTACCTGGCAAGGTGTGCTGTTCACTGTCTCCAGCCATGGACATGAGAACTGTGCTAGCCAGGGATTCCACGGGCATCACTGGGTACAAGCCATGATATGCTACTCTCCTCTGATGATCACATATGTCCTCTGGATCTGGGTCCCTCCTGGGACTGGCAAGGGGAATGTGCATGTGGCCTGCTGTGGTGTGGTGTGGAAAGAGCTCCCCCTGCAGTGCTGGGCTGGTAATACCACTATGGGAGTGGATCTGTGGTCTGGCATGTCTACATCGACCTCCAGCTGTTGGTGTTGCTGGCATACATCCATGTGGCCATCACACCACTCCCACCATATGCTCGAGCACAGACATTCCATGGTCGAGGATTCCCACCATCTCATCAAACCATCTATCAATGACCTTTGCAAAATAATGGAGAGCACCTGCAAGATCAAGGATGCTGTCAGTAACAGCTGAATGAGTATCCCTCTGCAGCCTCAGAGCCTGTCTGGTGTACCATTCCATATGTGCCTGTGCCTCCATGACGGCCTGAAACATGCATCTGGTGGTACCAGATGTGGAACTTCTGCCAGGGGCACAATGACCAGCAGCCCTCCATCAAGCACCCCTGTACATCTGCCTATATGGTACCCCACTGGACATCTGGCTATGGCTGCTGTGTCCAGACACATGTGCCTTAGATACCACACTGTCCTGTCCCATACCACCAACTGCCAACTGTCCCTCAGCTATGGCCACTGGTGATGGGGTATGTATAGGCATTGTGACTGTGTACGGGGTGGATAGTAGTGGGATGTCAAATGATGGCGCAGCTTCAGCCCCTGACAATCCCACCTGTGCCTCAACACACCTATCATCATTTTCAGTGTCTGTATGGACACCAACATCAGAATGCCTGCAGGAGGGACCCTGACCCACCTTGCCACCTGTGAGAGGAAAACAAGAAACGCACTTTAAGACCTGTACATCATTGCTTAACAGTACACACATGCACACACACACACACACACACACACACACACACACACACACACACACACACACACACGCGCGCGCGCACACACACACACACACACACACACACTAACATTCCACCATACTATTTACCTATCCTTGAGTTTACAGAATGTCCCTAGTTTTTTCTCTTACGTTCCCCATCCTGCATGAGTCTTGAATAATTACAGACAGTACTACCGATCATTAACCATTCACTCCAATGAAGCTCAGGAAGTTTGCACTGTAACTTGCAATGGGCAGAGCCTAAGCCTTTTGACAGAATCAAATTATGTCCTCACATTTCAAACAAATGTTCATATTTCTGGAACCATAGGGGTTATGAAAGAAGTATAAATGGAAAACCCTTCAGTACTAATTATTTTTATAGTGGTAGTACTATTTAGGTTCTAGGTCTTAAATTAAATTTTATAACTCACAGTAAACACAGTATTACATCTGTAATATTTTTAACCAACTTACTCTCAGCAACCACTTAAGTTACACACATACACTCAACAACATTTTATTCATCTAGCTGACAGCTTTCATAAGAGGCTAAGTAGTTCTGTGCAACAGTCTTACCATAAAATAGCCAGATTCATTACTAACTCACCATACAACTCACACCACTGCATTTCTTAAAACTCTCTTCAATGGTTTGAACTTCCCCAGTTTCTGCAATCTTATCAGTTTCATATGCTACACTCTATTCTTTATAAACCCTCCTTCTGTCCATCTCTATCTTCCTTAGTCTCCATCTACATCCCATCCCGGACCTTCCATACTTCTAACCAACAATTACTTGATATCTACCACCCAAAAAGGTCAGTAGGCAAACTACTCTACAAACACTCCCTTGCCCATGCTTGGAACACACTTCCCCTTGACTTACGTTCAATCTCCCACACCTCACACTTTAAAAATGAACTAAAAGCTTATTTTCTCAATTTCAGAACCTGCCCTTGCCATGACCCTACCTAGTCTTCCTTCCCTTTATGTACCCTCAAAAGGACCATACTTAGTACCTCATTACACCTCTCTCTCCAATGTGTTTACTATGCATTTGCACAATTTTATACAAACAAAAAATGTTAATTGTTGACCTATTGAACTATATCAATGTAAAATTGTTACTTAGCTTCTTTTTAATGCAACTTTAACTTTATGCATGTATCCCAACATATATGAATCGTTTTGCTATAACTGCTATTATATCAATATTGTTTAAAATTGTACTTGTTTTAAAATGTATTACTGGAGATTTTCTCCTCGGGTGTCCACTGAAAATGGGCCACAAGCCCAGTTGGACAAACCCAGTTAACAAATGTCAATAACCAAATAAATAAATAAATACATAGTTATGTTCTGTGTTTCATGGTCATTGAGATAGTTAGAAAAATGTAAAAATTGTATCTATATAAATTAATATCACAAAAACAACAGTTAATATATCATAACCTGCAGTAGACAGAGATCAAATATTAATGCAGTTGAGTTTGCCATTGTATAAGCTTTAATATGAAATCTTTTAAAGCCTTGTACATAGCATGGTTTTGGAATTATTGATGCAAATATGAACAAGCAATATTTGATGCCTAGAGGTGTCAGTAGGAGTTAACTTCAGATGCACCTGGAGCTGTCACTCGGATGTAATAAGTTAATGTATCATTCTTCTAATTGCTTTGAAAAATGATCACGAAACATGACCTGTTACTGCATGACCTCTTTGACTTGATTGGAGTTGTTTTTTCAATGACTCCCTGATGTCATCCAGTGGTCACCCTGGTTTTGCCCAGACATCTTGAGCATGGCCCCTATATGTTGGGTCTATATCATATGAGCTCTTAATCTCGAAAGTACCGGACCTCGAAGTGCTTTTTCTAATATCACAGTACAGTGAAGAATGGAGTATTTGCCCTTTCCTCACTGTAGTGCGATCTTGGAGTTGGAATATATATTTATGGGGGGTGTGGGGGTGCAGCCCCCCACAATAGCAAGTTTGAGGTCTAGTACTTTCAAGATTGTGAGTGTTCTCAGTTTTTCCTATTCGCTCATATGATATAGACCCCATATGTTATGGGCTACTACAGTCATTCAATTATGTCACGCACTGGAGTGTCATACGTAACTATTGTTCAGTAGATGCAAGATCTGTTGCTCTATTAACCTTTTATGTGGACTACAGTAATATTTGGAAACACTCTCTGGCATTGTCTAGTACTTCCCCAATGCATCTTTAGCGCTGATTGCAATTAAAACAGTATCCCTGGTATCTAGCTTTCTCTCCCGACGCATGTTTCATGCTGCAGACATTATTATACTATCAGCTGTCTTGAAATTACATGTCAGAAAAGTATTCCTGGTGTCTCATGTGTCTGTCCATGTCCATGTACTGCACGATTTCAAATGGAAGTTGAGAGGTATGAACAGTTCCACACTCACACATGTACATACATAAACACACACACATACACACATGCATTCTACATACATCAACCCCCCTCCACTCCACCAGATAGCACTTACAGACAAATTAACCCCCCCCACACACACATACACACAAACACACATGCACACTTACAGGTGAGGTTGCAGAAAGATATTACACACAGACCTCTCATTACTCATCTGTCAACATGCATGACATATGGCATTCAACAGCATGCAGTGCAGCTATAGTCAATCCCTGCTAACAACATTATACATCTCTGTGATGCATGGGTTGTGTTAGTAGGTGATGACCCTTCCCCTGGAACACACTGCGCCCCATGTACACAGTATTGCTGTGCACCTGTTTGGCACCCTGCCATGTACTGCGCACCATACCTCACAGGTGTACAGACCATTGCTGAATGTGTATATGTGTGTCAGTTATGTTTGCTCTGCTACTCACAGCCCTTATGTGTTTGTCCGACACATACCTGCGATGCTATGTGGACAGATGTAATTTGTGAATTCCTGATCATCATCAGCAGTGCATGTATGGCCAATAAAATACAATTACATTGACAACCTTCAAACCTTACCATGGCTATGGGGAATGTACACACCCTTATTGATATGGCACCCTCTTCCTTGATATGCCATGGGGCCACATTACTGCATATGTAAACATTACACAAACCTGATACTGACATATGACCTGTGCAAACAGTGTCAAACAAATGTGTTAGTTGTGCATACAGATTTGGGTGTATTTGTGTGCATGCCCTTATCGTGATGGTTTGTTGTGCCTACTGTTATGTGTACTACAGCAGTCACTATTCCTGGCAGGGGTATACTAGCACGAGCCATCTGCATTTGCCAGTATTTGATCACTCTGCCCTACAAATGTCCTCCAACTCTGCATGATTGCAAGGTCAACTCATGTGCACATCCCTTGGAGGTCACACAGTGCCATCACTATTGCTGTGGAGTCAGGGTTATGTCTGCCACATTTTCTGACCTTGACTGCATGCAGATACAGCCATTCATAGCGTCCTTTGGATCTCTGCTTCAGTGCACTGTTGTGTTTCATAATGACACCATCTCCCCACCCTCAGCCTTTTTGCAGATGTTTGACAACTATGGCCTACACATGTGTGTCATTTTGCAGTGTCCCAAACACTGAACACCATGTGCACCAGCCTAGCCCCTGCTAATGAAGGCAAACATACAGGTGTACACTGGCACTGGCAAGGTACAGATGGGGATGGTGGTCCTGAGGCGGGGTGAGGTGTTGGTTGTGCAGCACATGCATCTTAATTGATACTGTCTGTAGGTTTCCAATGTGGTCGGTACACCAGTACACATTGCAATACATGCCTTTTGGGGACCTTTGCTGTTATGCATATGCTACCTGTAGAGAGGCCTGGCTGATGTTTCCTGTGGTATAACTGTCCCATCTGATTACCCTAACCCATGGGCCACACTTATGCGGAGTCCAGGCAATTGCTGAAATGGGTACTGTACAGACAGTACTTGCTAGACATTCCTGCAACTCCCTCAGTTTTGTGGCATGTTACTAGGCAGCCTGCATGACCAGTTTGCAACATATGTCATCATCTGTCTTGGCTGACCATCTGTTTATTGTCTACATTAATCCTGCCCCATACATCCTCCCCACATACATGACTGTCTGCACTGTTTTCCATGGTATATGCAATGGTGAGGTAAGGCTACATTTCCAACTCCTGGGTGCTACCTGTTGGGTATGGGATCCATTCCATGGCTTGCAAGATGTGTGCAAGCCATGGCTGCCTCTGTTGCAGGTAAATGGGCACATTTGATGGCCAAATGTCTTGGACAACATACCATTTATTGGTTTGACATTAAGGACCTGTACTTGATGGAAGTTGCATATTCATGAAGAGTAAATGCTGTCAGTACCTCAAGAGCTGCTTCCACAATATGTTATCTGTAGTGTATGCACACATATGTTTCCAGTGTTTGTGAAGGTATGTTTTCCCCATAATTGCTATCCTAACATAGGATTCCATATTACACATTCATTGCTCATGTTAGGACCACATTGCATTTTGTAAGGGTTGTGGTATGCAGTATTGTGATATGCCGTAGTGTAGATCTGTAACAGTTGCCATTGTAATAGTGGTATATACACTGTTGTAGCACTGTATAAGGGTGATGTTTCAGACATGTCCCTACCGTAGGCCATTTGTCCCACCATTATGTTCATCTCTGTGCACTCATCTTGCAATGACAGGTTGTTAGTTATATTGCAGGAATCTTACATACCCTTCAGATACACCATCATGGTGACCGATGTGATGCAGTGCAGTTAACAGCAACAATACGTGAACATGTACAGCATGAATTATGGGTAGGTATGTTAAATGTGTGCATGGAATATACCATGGCTATAACATGACCGGTGTATTGGCAAACCTGAACAAACACCATACTCACCAGCTACAGGCTGCTGCCCTGGAGGTATACCAGAGGTACCTACATAATTGCGTGAGAGATGTGATGTCAATAGCCACACCTGTGGCATTGGTACAGGGTGGGTACAGGATTACATTACATTGACAGTACAAACCCACAATACTACACATTATGCACATCTGTTTATTACTACAACGCAGCAACAGACTATATATATTTTTCATCTCACTTATGCATGATCTAACTCTACAGATGCGGATAGATATGCAAAAGTGATCTACTGATGTGTCCTGATGCCTTACCTGCATGCTCCTCTGCCATTGTGTGAGTAGCACCCACCTCGACTATGTTCTCTGCCAGGTGTTGTGTTTGCGGGCGGGCAGGTGCCCAGAGGCTGGCGAGGTGCTCCTCAACATTTGTTAGGGGGGACTGGATGGCATGACCCCCCCCCCATTGCAAGCTGGTCCCCCCTAACCGCAGCACACTAATGGGCATGGCGGAGTAGATCAGTGAATCGATGTCGGACCTGCTCATAACTGCAGCTATGCAAGACAACATAATTTACCCTGTGGACAAGATCATTCCACAGGGTGGTCCTCTCCTGCAGATCATGGGCTGTACAGCCGAACAGGGTGTTGTAGTGCTGCATCATGTATGTGATGATAACATCATTCTCCTCCGCTGTGTAAATAGGCTGTCTTTCCCTGGACATAGTGCTAAAAAGACATAAAGTGGGAAATTGGTCTGAGGACCTCATACTGCAAGGATATCATAGTTGTGAATACACATCTCTGTATCCCCCCACCATATCGGCAACAACAATCTGATCACACAACTCAATGGATATGTCTACAGAAGACCTACCATTGGGACATATATCTTATTGTACAACAATTTGTGCTATGTGTTTGTAGTCATGTTCCATGTTGAAACACTATCATTGGTGGCCTGTTACAAACAATGTCACCTGCATGCCATTGTAAGGGCCACTATGGTTCCATATATGCATGTGTTCTGTTTGCTATGTGACTGCTGCACATCTGTTGTTTTGTGTTAATGGAGATATCTATGCATTTACCACTTCTCCCACCTCATCTGGCCATGTTACCAGGCCACATAGGTTCATAGGTTCATAGGTTGGTACTAGGCTATCAGCCTTAGGGCCTATGCAAGCCTAGCCATAACAATTCCCTGGATATTTCTTCCCACAATATTTACTTCATTGGACCCCTGTCTAGCAGAGCGACTGACATGATCCCTGGGGTGAATTTCCTATCTCCCATCCAAGCATCAATGTTCCTTTTGAAGAGGGTCAATGAGACGCTCTGCTTGACATGTATGGGCAGTCTATTCCAGAGTATGGGGAGTCTCTGTGTCAGGAACCTATCCCTCCAGCATGTTTTGTTCATTGTGATGACAAGGTTTAGATCCCTGGAGCTTATGGCTCTGAGGGATTGGGATTTCTTTAAGTGGAGCATGTCCAACAGCTCAGGGTTTGACATGGCCTTGTATGTTAAGCAGAGATCGCCTCTGAGTAGACTATATGCCACAGAGTATAGCTGGAGTTTTTTTAGACGGTCAGCATATGGCATGTGCTTTAGGCCTGTGATTATTTTAGTGAGGCATTTCTGTGGCCTTTCCAGCAGTTGCAGATGTCTTCTGAGGTACATACCAAAAAGGCACTATTCTCTATAATGGGTCTAATGAGGGATGAGTACAGTGGGACAATGACCTCCTTTTTTCTGGATGAAAAGCCCTTAGTGATACGGTGTGCCCCATAGAAGGATTTCCTGACTGTTGTGGCAATGTGGTTATCAAAAGTGAGACCACTGTCCACCTGTGTCCCTAGGTCTCTTCATCACACTTTTGATGTTTAGTGTCCTGCCACCTATGTGGTAATTCGTGGGTACATGTTTTTTTCCAAAGGGGATAACTATACATTTATTGGCATTAAGCTTGAGCCCATGGCTCTGGCACCAGTCATCTGTTTCTGTAAGGCCCTTTTGTAGAATATCCACATCATTTGGGGATTCAATAATGGCTCCCAGTTTGCAGTTATCTGCAAACTTTGTTAGCCAGAGTCCCTTAGTGTTGGCCTGTACTTCAGAGAAGTAGATGCCAAACAAGAGTGGCCCCAGGACTAAACCCTGAGGTACTCCACTTGTCACTTGTCTGGAGCTGGATTTGGAGTCGGCTACTTTTACAGTTTGGGTTCTGTCAGTAAGCCAGTTGGCAACCCATCAAGTGATGTAATGATTTATGCCCAGCTTAGTAAGTTTATCTATGATTCCAGAGTGAGGGATGGTGTTGAAGGCCTTGGCAAGATCCAGATAGGCACCTTACCCTCGTCCACAGCTCGGGAGACTGATTTGAAGAAGACAATCAGATTCAGGAGACAAGATCAGCCCTTCACAAACCCAAACTGGGTGGGGTCCAGTGTTTGAAGGTTGCCAATGTCTTTGTTTATAAGTTCCATGATAATGCGTTCCATGCCCTTGCAGATCAGGCTTGTCAGACTGATGGGATGGTAGTTCTCGAGATCCACGTTGGATCCTCCCTTGTGGAGCGGGATAACTGTAGCTGTGCGCCACTCAGTGGGCATGAAGCCTGAGGTGAGGCTATGATTAAACATGACACTTAGGTGAGGTGCCAGCTCATTCTGTAGCTCATGTTGTACACAGCCTGGGATGTCATCTGGTCCCATGGATGCAGTATTCTTAACTTTGGAGAGTGCGGTTTCTACCTGTGTTGCCGTGATTATCGGAATTTGGCAATCTTTTGGTATTGAGATGGGCCGTTTAGGGGGAGAGAGGGGGGTGAAGTTGGCACTAAATTGATCTGCCAGGATATTGGCAATATCCTTGGGATCAGTATATTTAATGCCATTCTGCTGTAGCTCAGAGCAGATCTGAGCATTGCCATTTAGATTCTTGACATAAGTATAGAATGCCTTTTGGTTGTCTTTGGAATCTTTGGCAATTTTATTTTCTTAACTAGTTTTTAAGGATTTTTCGAGGGATCTCAGCTTCTTACTGAGGCTGTTGAGGGAGTTTTTTGCATCCTGGGAACCACCCTGGGACCTCCTCATCTACCGGTCCTGCACTACTTTCAGGTGGAACCACCTCAGGGAATGGTGTTCATTCCCCTCTGGGAGCATACACAGACAGGATCCTGTCACCCGAAGTCAGGTCCAGAATCTGGTGCATAGGGAGCTCCACAGAGACTTGGGGGATGTGCTACAGCAGCTTAAGGCCCTCAGTACACAATCACAGGGTCTGCATGCTCCTCCTGCTCAGCCCACAGCCCAGGGTCCTTTGGGTCCATGAGGATGATGTTGTGACTGCCCATGGGTGGGGACCTTGGTCCCATTGTTTCCATATGGGGGCTCATGGGCTTCCACATCTGAGACAATACTCCCCATCCAAGATGATTTCCCACCACGTGTCATATACCGACCCAGTATGCTGTCTTGTCTGTCTTCCAAACCAACCTACTTCTCCAAATATACCTACTATCCTTCCCCAAATTACCAGTCCCGCCTTCACAAACAAGGGCAATGTGTTCCCATCATGGGGTTCACACCTGGCATCACTGTCCATTTTGCACCCACTTACTGCTGTATATATATATATATATATATATATATATATATATATATATATATATATATATATATGTGTGCGTGTGTGTGTGTGTGTGTGTGTGTGTATTGATATGTGTGATGTTCCCTCACACATATCATGCAGCACTGTCATTCAACAGTAGGGGACATGTATGTATGTAAATATGTGTGTGTGTTTGTATATATGTAGACATACACATATATATATGTATATCTATATATGTGTAGATATATATTATGAGTTGTATATATATATATATATATATATATATATATATATCTATATATATATATATATATATATATATATATATATATATATATATATATATATATATATATATATATATTGTGCATTCAAACATCAGGTCCACACTCTCTAACTCTCCTTCCTGCAGAGCTGCACTGTTCTGCCTTGTTACAACACAGACAGGTGTCACATGTGGACACAGCCTAACATGTCTTGCAGTACACAACTCACACTATGATGGCTTACATCTTGTCAGTCAGTGCTGATCTGCACCGCTGACTGGTATGGCCCACTGTCCACGGTGACAGACACTATTGTCCATAGCAGTTGTTCAGCTGGACATTATTAGAACAACACCTGATGGCACATATAAATCATTCCACACCATCTATCCCAGTATTATAGACCAAGTACTACATTCAATTACATGCATATTAGCTTCACAAACCTGTTGTGGGAATGTCATCTTTTTTGGATAAAGTTTGCTGTGTGGATGGATGGATGTGTGCTTGTTAGTTTTTTTTTTTCATCTCTTTCTCTCTCTCTCTCTGTTTATCTCCACTGCATGGATAGATATGCTTTGAATGGATTGCAGCATGGAGTTTGCAGGTGATACACATGATCAGGTGATGGCCTCTGCACCAATCAGTGTCCACCATTTGCTACCTGCATGCAGCCTGCTGTGTAGTACTTCCAATTGCTACTGTCATGGCAACCCACTACTATAAATTCCTAAATCATGTGGGCATGGTTCCTTTACCTTTCCTGTATGGAGGACATCCTTCCTGTGTGTGGCCAGCAGTGTTGCGGACAGCAGGTAGCAATACCTCTTACAAGAGGACTTGCAGACACAGGCCAACTACATATTTGTATAAGGTTCCAGACCTACAGACAGTGTGAATAGTGTTGTTATATGCATCGTATACCACTAGTGTTGCAGGGTTTGTGTGCACATACTAGTTTATCATGGAAAGCAGTCTGTCTGCATAGCTCTCAACTGTGGGTCTATCCACATGATGGCCAGAAGATTGGCTGTTATGATATGTTTGTCCACCACGCAGTTCTTGTCTCTGATATAGCACTGGCATTCTGTCTGTTGAGTGGTATCAGTGCACGGCTACATCCATTTGTGTTTCTGACTTCATATTCCTGACTAAGGGTATGGTGCAACCAATCCTTTAATACTAGCAACTTTCTCAGTGTATAACAACAATATTAAAAATATGTCTCAGTGTTCCAGCCCCTGTCCTCCACCTATATACCAGGCTTTGTCCATGTGTAATGCAGTAAGAAGTTGTTAAGTAGTGTCCTATGATTATGTTGTGCTGCCATTCCTGCCATCATTCCAGTGATGTTGTGGTCCCCACACATATTGTGGGGTAGGGTCCATATATATATATTGGCTACAGCTGGACAAAACATGTGTACCCTTGTGCAATCCAGAGGTCAGTGTATGTAACATTGTTATATGCCCCTGTGAGTCAGTCTATGGGGGAGGGTATGCTCCATATATAGCCTAGGCTGTTACAACATGAGAGGGATATCAGTAGTAAAGCACCTTAAGGTATATGGCTGTACATTTTCATACATTTCACCTTTGGAACATTGGTGGCCTAGTGCTTACTGTCATACAGACTGTTCTATCTGTCAGTGTGATAGTGATGTTTTACGTTAAGCACTGTTATGTAGTGGATACATCTCCATTGTGACAACTTAATTCTTTTCCCCCTAGGGGTAGAGTACAGAGTGTAATTGGAGGCTGCTGAACTACATCTGCATTACTTACTGTTGATTGATTGTTATCTTCTGGCCAAATGTAAAATGATTTGCTTGAGAGTTGCATTACTCAGTTAGTATGTATTTCAAACACCTAACCATTATATGACACGGCATATACAACTGTAATAGTACACAAATAAATATTTATGTATGCAAACCTGTGCATGGTGTCATATCCTTTGACTTCTCTGTGTGTATATGTTTTATTTAATAATTGTCTTTTGTATGAGAGAATCATACACTGTCCATTTTAAAATGTGTCAACTGTTGGAATACTGGCTGTTCAATATGGTGTGTACCCTCTAAATATGTATCTTCCTATACATATCTATATGTAGTAATATATATATATGTGTGTGTATATATATATATATATATATATATATATATATATATATATATGTGTGTGTGTGTGTGTGTGTATATGTATCTGCATATATCTGTGTGTGTATATGTATCATTGGAGTATTTATTGCTTCCACATTGTACATTCCCTATGGTAGCCACACTGTACTGCATGATATGTTATTGATACCGTCCTGACATTGTACAGGAGGGATGGATTACTGTTAACTTCTTGTGACTATGTTGTGTAGGGTCCTGGGTAAGGGACTTGCAAGTGTTGGTACTGTGGAGCAAGGCAGATCTGTTTGGCTGTGGGGGAGGGAATGATAGCAATAATTACAAGAGGTACTTAGACTGGGCCCCCTCACCCCCATTAATGGTGCCTTTGGTCATGTATGTATTTGTTGTGTTCTCTTATATATATATATATATATATATATATATATATATATATATATATATATATATAAATGTATATATATATATATATATATATATATATATATATATATATATATATATACATTTCCTGTACTGTTGAGTGACTGTGCTGAATGATATGTTTGTGAAAACATCAGAGTGATGCATATCTGACATGACTTAGTGGTAAATCACTTTGGCTATGGTGTGCAGGGTCCTGGGTTTGAGACTTGCCAAGGCTGTTTGTTTTGTTGCTGGGCAGAACAAGGGCCATTGGATACAGAGTGATTAAGGCACTTTTAAGCAGTTGTAAGTGGGTTTGTGCGATGTTAAGCAATGCTAACTTCCGGTTAAATATGTTTACAATCAGTTAGCATCTAAATTGCTTATCCTGTGTAGACATTGCTTACCCCCGCATAAAGAGGATTAAACTCACTTACTGTCGAGTAAAAGTGCTTACTCCCGCTTACCCCTCGCTAATTTCTTTAAAAGCAAAGAAAAAGGATTGATAGGAAAGTGGTGGAAAAGCGGCACAAAAGGGGAAAGACAGTAGGGGAAAATATCTAGGGATGTGCAGGACGGGTGTAGGGAAGGTCCATAGCTGCCCATTTCTTCTATAGTATATTTGGACACTCATATCCCTGAGAGAGGGGTGAGGACAACAATAATATGTTGTGAAGCCAATTAGACCAGATTACTTGTGTCCAGTGGGCACATGTGTGAAATGGACAGCTATGTATGGGGCGAGATTTTGTTTTTGGAACCTTTTGCCCTTTTTTTAAGGTGAGAGTGGGATGTTGGGGACTGATAGTAGGTATATTTGTGGAGGTAGGTTGGGTAGGATGACAGACAAGACAGAATGCAGGGGAGGTATATGACAGATGTGAGGGTAAACACCTTGGATGGGGAGGGGTGTTCGGAAGTCACAAGCCCATGAGCCCTCAAATGGAAACAGTGGGACTGAGGTCCCCACCTATGGGCAGTCACCACTGCACCTTCACAGTCCCAAAGGTGGCTGTACTGGGGGAAGGTTAGGAAGGGCAGGCTGACCCTCTAGATGTGCCACACAGCCCTCAAGCTGTCGTAGCTGATCTCTGAACTCCCTGTGGAGCTTGTTAGGCACCAGTCCCCAGACCTGATGATGGGTGAAAGTTTGCTGGGGGGTGCCCCATCCCCTGAGGCAGTTCCAATTGAAGGTGATGCCAGACAAGCAGATGAGGAGGTCCCCGGGTGGGCCCCAGATGTGCTGTTGCCCGGTGTCATGGCCAGATTAAGTGGGAGAGGTGGGTCCACTGGGACTGGCCTTCCCAAACGTGCTATGGCGTTTCAATTTTAAAACAGATGGTTAGTAATAGTCAACACATTCCAGGACTAGGTATAACAGCATGCATAGATATTCCCATTAACCCAACACACCAGATATGGAACAGTTGCATAGCAAACAGAACACATGCATATATGGAACCACAGTGGCCTTTACAACAGCATGCAGGTACATTGATGGTAGCATGCCACCAATGTGAGAGTATTTCAACATGGCACATGCATAGAAACAAATTTCAATATTTATCAAACAATAGGACATATGTCCCAGCAGTAGATTTAATTGTACACATATCCATTGAGTTGTGTATTTAGATTATTGTTGTAGATATGGTGGGGGGGGGGGGTAAGATGTCAATTAACAACTTGTATATGCCTGTAATTTTCAATACTTTCTTAGTGCTGTAATCTGTACCTTACAGGCATTATTACACTACTCTATGGCCTTAGTTTGGACCATGGTATGGTTGTAGACAACTATATATGTGAACTGTGTTTTACCTGCAGTATACACCTCTTACCTGGTATACCTGTGGAGGTATTGTTTGTTAACACTACCTGACTGTTTTTATGCATATTCCCAGATTCCAGGTTGATGTTATGCACATACCACTCAATCCCGTATTGCACACACTCTGGGCAAGTCTGGATAACATGCAGGTGAAACTGGGACATATTTTGACTATTGCTCTCATAAACCTTTGGTGAGTTGCTACAATGGCAGGTTTGTTTTCATATACATTTTCTGAATATTTACAGGTCTGACAGTCAGTTATATGTCATTAAATGCTGCCTAAATGTCATAGATCATCACACTGATTTGTCAGGGAGACAGGGTAACAGGCAACGGATATGGGCCAATTATCTGGACAAATCTGTACAGTTGAGGGGTATGATTCTGCATACAGCTTACTACCACTCCCAGGATTCGAACCATGGCTGTGTTTGCTAAAAATAAAACACTGTACATCACAGTTGAGTGTGCTTCATAGATATTGCTGTGTATCTCTTCTCTGATTTCTGTCTATAAGTCTCCCATGGGTTTACATTCTGACCCTATAATTACAACACTCTTATACTGCTTTTCCTAGACAGTTTTAATATATAGTACAGTGTGGATTACAGTGATGAGTAATACTTTATTATTCAGAGAAACTGCAACACTAACAATGCCATACAATACCAGACTAAACAGTACCAGTCCAGGATTTCAATCTTTTATTTCTAGGCACAGTTTTTGTATCTGACAGACCTGTGGAGGGAATGTTTGTTAATACTACCTGAATGTTGCCACACATATTACCAGATTCCATGTCATTATTATGCACATACTTCTCTCTGTGGTACTGCATACACTCTGGACATAGCTTCACAACATGGGGGTGGAGATGGGACATACTTTGCATATTACTCTTATAGCATTTTGGTGAGTTGCTAGAGTGACAGGTTTGTTCTTATACATATATTTCTGACAGTTATTATGTCTAACAATCAGTTGTATGTCATTATTTGCTGCCTAAACTTCTGGGATCATCCCACTGATTTTCCAGGAGGGCAGGGTGACAGGCAGGAAAATTAAGCCAATTATCTGAACTTTCTGACAAAATATCTGTACAGTTGAGGGGTATGATTCTGCATAGAGCTTACTACCACTCCCAGGATTCGAGCCATGGTTGTGTGTGTTAAAAATACAACAGTTTACATCTCAGTTGAGTGTGCTATTTGGATTATGTTGTGTATCTTTTCACTGTTTTCTGTCTAAGTCTCTCTCAGTTGTACAGTATGACCTTGTGATTACAACAGTCATATACAGAAATTCCTACATATTTTATTTATGTAGCACAGTGTGGGTAACAGTGCTTAATACAACAGTACTATTAAGAGAATGCAACAGTATATTTCCATATGATACTAGAGTAAACACAAGCAGTCCAGAAGTTAGACCTTTATTGCCAGGCTGTTACCCTGTTATTTACATACAACCTATATGAGACTTTCCTGCTATATTGTCTGATTTATTCAGCACATCCCATACACAATACAGGTTTTATACTAGCAATTAACTTTCTACTACTTTTAGATTTATTTCTTATGACAGTACATGCAAGATTATTACTAACCTGCCTCGCAATGCAGCCTCTGCAGCCTACAGGTATGGGCTTCCTGATTCACAGCCCACTCTGCTGCTGCTGTTAAAGACATAAGGGGAATATTTAGCCATACCTATCCATAATATACATGAGCTGGCAATTATTAAACAGATAGTAGAATGACACTTACACACAGCTGGGTCATCACCCCTCTGCCTAGCTTCTTGGATCCTCTGATCCAAGAGCTTCCCTCTTCCTCGATTTCAGGTCAGCATAGTGATGCCTGACCTGCTCACCAATTCGAGGGATGCCGGTGGCACTGGTGAGGTCACAGGCGAGATGGTCCCAGGCTTCCACTTTATATTAGGAAACCTAGTACTGGCTCTGCAGCAGTCTGTCTTGATGGTCTTTTACGAGAAGTGCTGCCATGACTTTGGACTCCTGGATAACCCAGCACTGTGCTTGGAAGCATGATCTTTCTCCGACACCGGCCATAGTGCCTGCAGGAGGAAGCTGCAACCTGTTATGAGATGTATTCCCACCTGTGTAAATAGGGCCAATTTCCTGCACTTTGCTGTGATTGGATGGTTTTGAAAATGCTAAGATATGGTCAAACCTGCTTACCTAAGGTTGGCATTGCTTAAAAGCTTATACCAATGGGCAAATCAAGTTAGCTGGGTTACGCATTGCTTACACCTAGTAAGCAGAGGTGTGCGATGCTTGGTATTGCTTATTTTTTAATTTGCACACTATTTGCTGTTTGGCAATGATTTATCATTCCTTACATGTTATATATTTGTTTGGTATCCATGATTCATGTGTACATACACTGTATGGGGTACTTGTGTTTATTGTAGGATTTCACCACTTTATTACAATGACACCTCACATCTGGACTTAATGCAGTACTCCAGTTGACATATATATGTTATGTAGTAGGATATACGACATAAAACTGTTTATAGATTCCTTTCACATGTAAATTATGATTTTGCTATAGTGAGGATCTGTTTGGGTATACCACAGTTTTATGTACAGCTGTGATGGCTTACTGATTAACTGCTGTGACTATAGTGTACGGGATCCTGGGTTCAAGACCTGCAAGGTCTGTTTATTTTGTTGCTGGGCAGAACAGGAGCTGTTGGATACAGCATGATTAAGGCACTTTTAAGCAGTTGTAAGTTGGTTTGCGCAACGGTAAGCAATGCTAACTTCTGGTTAAATATGCTTACAGAGAGTTAGCTTCAAAATTCCTTAATCTGTGTGTGCATTGCTTACCCCGGTGCAAACAGGCTTAAACCCGCTTACTACTGCTTAATAGTGCTTACTCCCACTTACCCCCACACTAATTTAGAAAGAAATGAAACATGGGTCTTGGGAAAGTGGTAGATTTGGACACTCTATGGATTTATCATTCATTACACATTATAACTTCATTTAGTATCCCTGATTCATGTGCACATATGGGGCACTTGTGTTTATCTTTGGATTTTACCACATTATTACAATGACACCTCACATTTGCACTTAATGCAGTACTCCAGTTCACAAATATATGTTATTTAGTAGGTTATATAGCAAAAAAAATGTTCATAAATTGCTTTCACATGGAAAATGGAATTTACTACAGTTAGTATTTAACCAGGAATGACTGCTCACAAAGGAAATGCTCTGACCACTACACTGTTGCAGTACTGCTTCAACTGAATGTATCTTGCTATTTATCTTCTTATGCTATTTAAGCTACAGTATGTGTAGCTAAGCAATAGGCAAACCCGCGCACCTACGGTTAAATTTAATCTGTTTGATAAAAAAAAATCTCTACAGTTATTTTCTCTAGAAATGAACAGATTACACTTATTGCTGTAGATCCCTGCGTGCATCTGCACATTTGGCAGACATCCTAGCAACCCCCCATACCTCTCAACCTCTTCATGCAAAATATCTGGACAAAGCTTGACAAACTGAGGTAAACTATGGACATATTTTAAATATTGCTCTTATTAATTAGGTAAGTTGCTAGAGTAACAGGATTTGCTTTAAAATAACACGTTTCTGATGGATTTGGTGTCTGAGACAAAAATGTATGCCATTATTTAATGGTGTCAGTCCTGACATCATCCCAGTGATTTCCCAGGACAAATGGGGTACAGGCCATTTGTTGCTGTTGTTTGTCTTTTCGGCTTTTCCCGGTTAGGGGTCGCCACAGCAGAACTCCGGTCTGCTAATGATTGGCAGTAGATTTTTATGGTGCTGAGTTGCCAGCCCGATGCCCAACCTTCAATGAAGACACGCCCATTCACGCATGTCTTTCGGAGGCCACTCGGCCATGGGGAGGACATGCAGACTCCACACAGAAAGCACTCCAGCCCATTTGTATGGGTGACAAATCTGGACATTCTGCGAAGATTTGTACAGTTGGGAGGTATGCGACCTCCTATGAGCATTCTTGCTCATTGTAATTGCTGAACGGCACTTCATGAGTACAGTAGCATGTGTATTGTGACAGCTCTGCTCTCAGGCACACCCACTGCACTCGTCCACACTCTGTGTCCATTTAGGAGCAGAGGCTGCACGCCTTCATTACTATGCATGGCTGCTCTTAAATGGTCATTTCCATGCAGGAATAACTTATTCTTGTACAGAAGATTAGTCAATCCCAGGGTAAGTCTACAACAACTGTACACATTCTGTATTCAAGAACATCCCTACCACATCTTTTATGATTTCCAGCCACTCAGAAAGATTATACTAAGTGCACATGTAGTCTGCACTTTGTGGTAACCTTTATGAATTCCCCTTGATATTTAAGGCTGCAAGAAAATCAGTAGAGAAAACTGAAATTAAAAGGAAGCAGGTGTGAATTATGCTTGTGTTGCCTGTTCACTCAGAACAGTATACATTTAGTGTATAATTTGTGTAGGTGTTCATAAAGCCTTTTAAGTTATTTTATTATTGATAGGACTTGTAGTTTAATAAGTGAGTGGATATTACACTAAGTAATTATTTCTTATTTCTTAGCAAAACGTAAACTCTACATACATGGAGTACATAATTTGGTCACAAGGCCAACATACATAACATATGTGAGTAATACAAAAAACACACCTGACAGCCTCTCATGGGATGATGGTGCTGTTGAAGAGGAATGCACTTCAACTATTGACAGGGAAAAAAATGATCACATCATCTCCCCATTAACCAGGTGAACACAGTCAACATAGTTAAAACATACATAATGTGTGATATACACATACCACTCGTATGTGCGCTGGATGACATAGATGCACACAGGCCTAGGAATGGAAAGAAGGACACAGTATTAATCGAGGACAACAACAGGATTAACAGCAATTACAGGTATGAAACATAGTTAATAGCTCACCACTGACAAAATCCTGTTGTGTGGACGTTGTGAGTTGTACAGCAGATCCTGTATTGTGAAAGTAAAGAGAAATACAACACAGTGATGTATTTACCAAAAATAATAAATGCAGCATCAGATATACAATACAGTAACATTGGCTACAAATGTTCACATGATGGAACTTGCAACTGTACACCAGATTGGTCTGTGCTGACAAATAATGACATAAATGTCATGTATCACATGTGTGCTACACGTAGATGCAAGATATATTTTGGCTGTAACATATCTGGTATGTCTGCACTTAAACCTGTATGGCTTGGGGCCTCAAAGGATGTAACTATAGTGTACAATGTTAGGTAAATAACACTATGTGAGTAAACAGCAATACCATGAAATGAGGCTGAGGGAATAATAAGGTAGTGGTCACAGTAACAATATGAAGAAACTCACCTGCTAATCCCTGGTGTTGTCCCAAAGTAGATGGACCTGTGAAAATTAATGCAAACAGCATTACATATGTTGTTTGAACTGTTAAGTCTATACTTCAGTTGTATGAATTTAGACTCACATTCATCATCTTCATCCTTTGTAGATGTGTGTGCATGGCCTAACTCTACTGCTGTAAACCAAACACAACAATACATGAATATGCATGCTACAGCAATATGCACAGATTATCTCTATATCCAGCCATGTTAAAGCAGAACATACACATGTGTGTGGCTTGGACCCCAGATACTCCTGGGGATGTGTCATTCCCTATTTTGCTGTATGCAGTGAGACCAGAAATAATGTGATGTCATTAGGGGGTAAATGGTGATCCACCACCAGTGGCAACCCTCGATCCCTCTAATGTCTCACTCTTTTTGCGGCAGGAAGAAACATGTCTGAGCAGTGTTATCTACAGGCATCATTGGATTTGTTGTGGCCTCCAGCTGCATTTATCATGTTGTTGATATCCCTTCAGAATTCATGTCACAACACTGTATTGCTAGAGTGGCCTAGGAGTTCATGTTGCTGGAGACCATCAGTTATGATGTAATTTTCCTAGGGAGGAAGTTGTCACCCCTAGGACAATTGGCCATCTGAAAGACAGTGATATACATATGATAAAATTTCTGTGTGAGACCATGTATGCATGTGATTCTGATAACAGTGGTATTGGATTACCGAAGTTTCAAAACTTCGAACATCATAAGGCCGAGACAATATGAATGAAGTTTTGAAACTTTGAAGGTTTGGAATAGAGATTATTGTACAGCACAGAACAGGAAATGTACCATTTTCCTCACTGTAGTGTGATCCCGGAGGTGTTATATTTAATTAGCATGGGATGTGAGGGGTGTGAGGGGTGTAGGGGTGCTTGCCCCCTGCAAAAACTTCAAAAAATGTGTTTTATGTTTTTTTTTTTTATTTTAGTTTTGAAGTTTTAAAACTTTGATCATAAATCTCTGCCATATGATGTTCAAAGTTTTGAAACTTTGGTAATCCAGTAGGGACCTGACAACAGCATACGTCAACATACACATTATGCATTCCTGTGCAATGCAAAGCTCTGTATAACAACGTCTGTGATAAATACTACCATGATATAGAAATCCTAACAATGCCTTAGTCCATAACATTTGTAAAGTGAAGATAATTATATCTTTAGGTTACAACACGTCACACTGCATGTATGTTCAATGCAGGTCCAAAGAAAACAGCATCATACTACAGGAATATGCATGCATTTTACATTAAAAATACTACAGCAAGTAATAATGTAACAACTTGTGGAAAACTTTGGAAACCTCAGGATCCAAAGGCAGGCTAAAGACAGTACGGATCTTTATTACATTTTGAGACAGTAGTGATACCACCTTTTGTTAATAAGATCATTGAAGAAATAGCTATAAGAGCAACAGAACATGTAATTAACTAGTTTGTTAGGAAACACAGATTACAAAGTATCCATAATATCAACATAATGTACTACATAAGGATAGAGTTGGCGACTGTAGGTTTCTGTAGTTACACCACAGAGTGAAAGGAATTATCAATAAGAATTGCAGATATTCAGTAAATCAGTCTTTATATACTGTTAACATTTACAATACAAATGTGTCTATGTAATTGCATATAGGACTGAAATCAATAATTTAAAATAGCAACACCAGTGTGCATAAAGTTCAAACAAACATCACTCCAGTAACCTATAACAACTTCTATTAAAGATAATATTTGGAGTCAAACTTCATTTAACCCAGTACATTTGGAAATGACTGACTCACAGAGATTGACTAATCACTGTTATTAATGCTACCAATTGCCAATGTACCCTATCACACAGATTCACAGAACTGAAGTATACCTACTATGCCCCCACCTATAAATACCATTTGCACTGTACTTAATTAATGAGTTTTATTAAAATTAAGGTCTTTGAAATTCCATTTGTGCACCTCCATGTAAATTGGCTTCATGCACCATAACACCCAGGTGTTCTGGAGAAACACCTAATAGATATTAATAAATGGTACCATGTGTGGCACATGCCCATTATCTTCCAATAATTTGATAACATGACATCAGTGCCATTTTCAAATATTGGTTTTGATACATTTATTGGTCAGACTTGCTAACTGTGAATTGAGTGGCACCTCCGTAAACACTTCTATCTGTGTTTTCCAAAGTTCTTCAACTTGAGAATCATTATAGCTACTTTGAAGAGGCCAGGACATGTTCATGCATCCAGCTGCACAGATGAGGATATGACCCAGATGTTGACAATGTATGCTGGACTGGTGCAGAGGATGAGAGCCAGTCACAGGAGCTTCACCATAACAGACATATGGAACCGGATTGCAAAGGGACACCAAAGCAGGATAGACATCTACTGAATTGGAGCGCAGATTCACCACTGCTATGATGACCAGCATCTGAGTGACAGAGAGGTCCTATGATGGAGGATTGCTGAGGTGCAGTGACAGCCTTTAGATCCCTAAATTAAGTGCCAATATTCTATACATACCTGCGCATTCCTAGAGATGATACATTTATACCTCTGCCCCATACATATTAGATAGCTGTTTTTATAACTATTTAGTAGCTGTTGTGACAATTAGCTAATGGGGATAATTAAGTGTGTACCTCTCAATTGTCCAGACTTTTACAGAATGTCAAGGTTTTTGCCGCATATTTTTGATTTGTTCCTCATAAAAGTTGTGGCCTTCTGCCAAATTATTGAAGATTGAAGCCAATAATAACATATATTTGAATGACAGACTTCATATCCTTCAGAAAATGCAAACTAACACAGATCCTGTTATGCTAGCAACTTTCTAAATTGATAAGAGCAATATTTAAAATCTGTCCCTTTTTTGGCTTTTACCCCCCCCCTCATTATTTTAGGCTTTATCCAGATTTCTTACTCTAAGATGTTGAGAGGAATGATTAAGTGGACTTAGTAAATGCTGTGTACAGAACTGTGGGTTCAATTCCTGTGTTGGAAATTTATGTAATAATGTGCATAATAACCACAATTATGACCTTTGTATATGTTCATATGTTGTACCACGTCTAATGACATCATTTTATATAGCCATTGTACTCGTGTATTACTGATGCCTGTAGTGCCTAGGTGTCGGACGACTGTGCACATCATAGTTTTCCATTATAGTACAACAGTGTTACCTACTGGACCATTATACAGTGGAATAAAAGCACATATATAATGTCTGTAATTCATTCCTGCTAAGAAAGTACACAGACATGTTTATTTGAGCTAAGAAGTAATGCCTGTCTGACTGCTTACACATATGTTTTCAGTATATGTTGATAGCTGTTACTTATTTATAATACTTTACTCACCCCCTTCAACTTAACTGCCAACTCAAACCTTCTCCAACCTCCTACTTCACTCATTTCATTTGTATTTCTCACTACCTTACATTATCCACTTAATCTCTGCAGACCTTTCCTCTACCTCTTTCTCTTTCCTCCCTGCTCACCTAGCTATCTGAAGACACTCTGCCCTGCACTCTTCTTAGAATCTCCTTCTCTCCATCTTTCTTCCTTCTGTAACCATAACATGAACAATATCTCTCATACTAAGACACCACCGAATTTCCCCTCACTGTCTCTAATCATGTAATCTGTAATATCTCTTTAAATATCTTATTAGAAGTGTCTCACGTCTGATTTGCTGCATTCTAATCTATGTAACAAATAATATGACCAATGAGTTTTTCCTTACATATTTTCTCCAACTCATGTTATTGTTTTTCATTGCACTCTACAATGAAACATATGATTTATATTTTTCTCATTACATAGTTTTTTTCACTCCTTTGCTTTGTAGTGTAACATGATGCTTTGTGATTTAAAATATCTGTAATTGATTTTTCAGAGACTGTGATTGTGGAGCTATCCTGTCCAGACATCCACTGAAAATGGGCATTTCTTACCAGTCACACTTTCCAAGTAAACAAATGTCAAATAAATAAATAAAATGTCTAAGAAGTGTTCAGTTCTGTATTCATCTGGTTGCTGCAGGAGTTTTAATACACACCAGCAGTACCTGTTATTTAAACTAAAGCCCCTGCTGACAGCTTCACCTGTAAGGCACTCAACACCATATCTAACATTTGTGTGGGCTTTGGATTCCAATCCCCATAGGGAAAACATATAGTAGTAATTGTAATCTTGGTTTAATTCACCCATGGCATTTCTTTTGAGAAACATATTCCAATACTTGTTTTTAATGTTTATGTTGTACATGGTAATGACTGTGTTAGTCATCAAATTCCTATGAATATGCCCTTAATTTGTAATGTTCTGCTAACAATAAACTACTATTTGCAGACCACTACCTGTTTTTTTAGAAGAGCTTATACCGGATGTTATCTTAGCTTATAAGGAAACAGGCCATCATGACTGCATTTTGGCATGATGTGTGCTCAAATCCAAAGAGGTGACACATATATGAAACTGTAATCTTGTTTTAATCCATCTATAGCATTTACTTATTTAGAGATGCATGTTCCACTTATTGATATTAATGGATGTTTTGAACATGTTTGTGAGGAACATGATTATTCATCGAATTCCCATGAACATATCTGTAATTCACAATGTTCCAACTGTTATATGTCTGAGCAATTCTTTGGTTAATATTATATTTTTTGTAAAAGTGCTATCAAGGTCTGTTGTATCATACAATGAATATCACATTCAATTTAATAATAACATCATACTCATCTTTTGTGGAGTGTGATGGCCAGAATGACTGCTGAAATGCAGAATGGGGGAGATGTGTGCATTTTCCTAGTGGTGGTAACTTTTTCAAGGAATATAAGAAACTTCAGACATACCTTACTGTGTCCCTTATGTACAGCAACTTGCATGGTTCTGTTCACAGAAGCTCTACACTACATGACACTGTTCCACTGTCTGAGGAATGAATGATTTATATTACTGTTAATGTGTCTGAATACAGTATTAACAAGGAAGAATTGTTTCAAACTGTTTATCTACATGGCCAGCACATGTTCATACTTCAAAATCCTCAACCAGAATCGATATTAGTACATCATGTCCCATCCAGATGATTTCATAAAAAAAAGTCTTTTCACTGCATTCAAAAGGTTGCTTTCCAGACAAGATGAGTTAGCTAGGCAGGTCACACTCAAGGTACATCCCTCTAATGTCTCACTCTTTTTGCGGCAGGAAGGAACATATCTGAGCAGTGTTATCTACAGGCATCACTGGATTTGTTGTGGCCTCCAGCTGCATTTATCATGTTGTTGATGTCCCTTCAGAATTCATGTCACAACACTGTATTGCTAGAGTGGCCTAGGAGTCACCATTTATGTTGATGGAGACCATCAGTTATGATGTAATTTTCCTAGGGAGGAAGTTGTCACCCCTAGGACAATTGGCCATCTGAAAGACAGTGATATACATATGATAAAATTTCTGTGTGAGACCATGTATGCATGTGATTCTGATAACAGTGGTATTGGATTACCAAAGTTTCAAAACTTCGAACATCATAAGGCCGAGACAATATGAATGAAGTTTTGAAACTTTGAAGGTTTGGAATAGATTATTGTACAGCACAGAACAGGAAATGTACCATTTTCCTCACTGTAGTGTGATCCCGGAGGTGGTATATTTAATTAGCATGGGATGTGAGGGGTGTAGGGGTGCTTGCCCCCTGCAAAAACTTCAAAAAATGTGTTTTTATGTTTTTTTTTTATTTTAGTTTTGAAGTTTTAAAACTTTGATCATAAATCCCTGCCATATGATGTTCAAAGTTTTGAAACTTTGGTAATCCAGTAGGGACCTGACAACAGCATACGTCAACATACACATTATGCATTCCTGTGCAATGCAAAGCTCTGTATGACAATGTCTGTGATAAATACTACCATGATATAGAAATCCTAACAATGCCTTAGTCCATAACATTTGTAAAGTGAAGATAATTATATCTTTAGGTTACAACACGTCACACTGCATGTATGTTCAATGCAGGTCCAAAGAAAACAGCATCATACTACAGGAATATGCATGCATTTTACATTAAAAATACTACAGCAAGTAATAATGTAACAACTTGTGGAAAACTTTGGAAACCTCAGGATCCAAAGGCAGGCTACAGACAGTACGGATCTTTATTACATTTTGAGACAGTAGTGATACCACCTTTTGTTAATAAGATCATTGAAGAAATAGCTATAAGAGCAACAGAACATGTAATTAACTAGTTTGTTAGGAAACACAGATTACAAAGTATCCATAATATCAACATAACGTACTACATAAGGATAGAGTTGGAGACTGTAGGTTTCTGTAGTTACACCACAGAGTGAAAGGAATTATCAATAAGAATTGCAGATATTCAGTAAATCAGTCTTTATATACTGTTAACATTTACAATACAAATGTGTCTATGTAATTGCATATAGGACTGAAATCAATCATTTAAAATAGCAACTCCAGTGTGCATAAAGTTCAAACAAACATCACTCCAGTAACCTATAACAACTTCTATTAAAGATAATATTTGGAGTAAAACTTCTTTTAACCCAGTACATTTGGAAATGACTGACTCACAGAGATTGACTAATCACTGTTATTAATGCTATCAATTGCCAATGTACCCTATCACACAAATTAACAGAACTGAAGTATACCTACTGTGCATCCACCTTTAAATACCATTTGCACTGTACTTAATTAATGAGTTTTATTAAAATTAAGGTCTTTGAAATCCCATTTGTGCACCTCCATGTAAATTGGCTTCATGCACCATAACACCCAGGTGTTCTGGTGAAACACCCAATAGATATTAATAAATGGTACCATGTGTGGCACATGCCCATTATCTTCCAATAATTTGATAACATGACATCAGTGCCATTTTCAAATATTGGTTTTGATACATTTATTGATCAGACTTGCTAACTGTGAATAGAGTGGCACCTCCGTAAACACTTCTCTCTGTGTTTTCCAAAGATCTTCAACTTCAGAATCATTATAGCTACTTTGAAGAGGCCAGGACACGTTCATGCATCCAGCTGCACAGATGAGGATATGACCCAGATGTTGACAATGTATGCTGGACTGGTGCAGAGGATGAGAGCCAGTCACAGGAGCTTCACCATAACAGACATATGGAACCGGATAGCAAAGGGACACCAAAGCAGGATAGACATCTAATGAATTGGAGCGCAGATTCACCACTGCTATGATGACCAGCATCTGAGTGACAGAGAGGACCTATGATGGAGGATTACTGAGGTGCAGAGGCAGCCTTTAGATCCCTAAATTAAGTGCCAATATTCTATACATACCTGCGCATTCCTAGAGATGATACATTTATACCTCTGCCCGATACATATCAGATAGCTGTTTTTATAACTATTTAGTAGCTGTTGTGACAATTAGCTAATGGGGATAATTAAGTGTGCACCTCTCAAGTGTCCAGATTTTTACAGAATGTCAAGGTTTTTGCCGCATATTTTTGATTTGTTCCTCATAAAAGTTGTGGCCTTCTGCCAAATTATTGAAGATTGAAGCCAATAATAGCATACATTTGAATGACAGACTTCATATCCTTCAGAAAATGCAAACTAACACAGATCCTGTTATGCTAGCAACTTTCTAAATTGATAAGAGCAATATTTAAAATCTGTCCCTTTTTTGGCTTTTATCCCCCTCCCCCCATTATTTTAGTCTTTATCCAGATTTCTTACTCTAAGATGTTGAGAGGAATGATCAATTGGACTTAGTAAATGCTGTCTACAGAACTGTGGGTTCAATTCCTATGTTGGAAATTTATGTAATAATGTGCATAATAACCACAATTATGACCTTTGTATATGTCCATATGTTGTACCACGTCTAATGACATCATTTTATATAGCCATTGTACTAGTGTATTACTGATGCCTGTAGTGCCTAGGTGTCAGACAACTGTGCACATCATAGTTTTCCATTATAGGACAGCAGTGTTACCTAATGGACCATTATACAGTGGAATAAACACATATATAATGTCCGTAATTCATTCCTGCTAAGAAAGTACACAGACATGTTTATTTGAGCTAAGAAGTAATGCCTGTCTGACTGCATACACATATGTTTTCAGTATATGTTGATAGCTGTTACTTATTTATAATACTTTGCTCACCCCCTTCAACTTAACTGCCAACTCAAACCTTCTCCAACCACCTACTTCACTCATTTCATTTGTATTTCTCACTACCTTACATTATCCACTTAATCTCTGCAGACCTTTCCTCTACCTCTTTCTCTTTCCTCCCTGCTCACCTAGCTATCTGAAGACACTCTGCCCTGCACTCTTCTTAGAATCTCCTTCTCTCCATCTTTCTTCCTTCTGTAACCATAACATGAACAATATCTCTCATACTAAGACACCACCGAATTTCCCCTCACTGTCTCTAATCATGTAATCTGTAATATCTCTTTAAATATCTTATTATAATTGTCTCAGGTCTGATTTGCTGAATTCTAATCTATGTAACAAATAATATGACCAATGAGTTTTTCCTTACATATTTTCTCCAACTCATGTTATTGTTTTTCATTGCACTCTACAATGAAACATATGATTTATATTTTTCTCATTACATATTTTTTTTCGCTCCTTTGCTTTGTAGTGTAACATGATGCTTTGTGATTTAAAATATCTGTAATTGATTTTTCAGAGACTGTGATTGTGGAGCTATCCTGTCCAGACATCCACTGAAAATGGGCATTTCTTACCAGTCACACTTTCCAAGTAAACAAATATCAAATAAATAAATAAAATGTCTAAGAAGTGTTCACAGTTCCGTATTCATCTGTTTGCTGCAGGAGTTTTAATACACACCAGCAGTACCTGTTATTTAAACTAAAGCCCCTGCTGACAGCTTCACCTGTAAGGCACTCAACACCATATCTAACATTTGTGTGGGCTTTGGATTCCAATCCCCATATGGAAAACATATAGTAGTAATTGTAATCTTGGTTTAATTCACCCATGGCATTTCTTTTGAGAAACATATTCCAATACTTTTTTTTTAATGTTTATGTTGTACATGGTAATGACTAACTGTGTCAGTCATCAAATTCCTATGAATATGCCCTTAATTTGTAATGTTCTGCTAACAATAAACTACTATTTGCAGACCACTACCTGTTTTTTTAGAAGAGCTTGTACTGGATGTTATCTTAGCTTAAAAGGAAACAGGCCATCATGACTGCATTTTGGCATGATGTGTGCTCAAATCCAAAGAGGTGACACATATATGAAACTGTAATCTTGTTTTAATCCACCTATAGCATTTACTTATTTAGAGATGCATGTTCCACTTATTGATATTAATGGATGTTTTGAGCATGTTTGTGAGGAACATGGTTATTCATCGAATTCCCATGAACATATCTGTAATTCACAATGTTCCAACTGTTATATGTCTGAGCAATTCTTTGGTTAATATTATATTTTTTGTAAAAGTGCTATCAAGGTCTGTTGTATCATACAATGAATATCACATTCAATTTAATAATAACATCATACTCATCTTTTGTGGAGTGTGATGGCCAGAATAACTGCTGAAATGCAGAATGGGGGAGATGTGTGCATTTTCCTAGTGGTGGTAACTTTTTCAAGGAATATAAGAAACTTCAGACATACCTTACTGTGTCCCTTATGTACAGCAACTTGCATGGTTCTGTTCACAGAAGCTCTACACTACATGACACTGTTCCACTGTCTGAGGAATGAATGATTTATATTACTGTTAATGTGTCTGAATACAGTATTAACAAGGAAGAATTGTTTCAAACTGTTTATCTACATGGCCAG
Source organism: Protopterus annectens (assembly GCF_019279795.1). Classification (NCBI taxonomy): domain Eukaryota; kingdom Metazoa; phylum Chordata; order Ceratodontiformes; family Protopteridae; genus Protopterus; species Protopterus annectens. Next base: position 250,889,111 of record NC_056725.1, on the reverse strand, counting down.
CACATGTTCATACTTCAAAATCCTCAACCAGAATTGATATTCGTACATCATGTCCCATCCAGATGATTTCATAAAAAAAGTCTTTCCACTGCATTCAAAAGGTTGCTTTTCAGACAAGATGAGTTAGCTAGGCAGGTCACACTCAAGGTACATTACAGTTGCGGGTTTAAATCTCATGTCTTCCAGTCTGTGTTTAAATATGTTAAAACCTGTATGTAATCCTGAAATAGGTCTTTTGAGATTGTCCAGTGTTCTTCAGACATAAATTCTCTACTAACTGTTCTGAGAAATGTATATCATTGTTATTTGATGCATACATCATTGATACTGTCTCTTTTCTGTTTCAGGCAAGGGGGACAGGCTTGATGAGCAGCTGAAGGACAGAGGTATGCTTTTTTTGGCTATTTTTTATGACATGGAAAGCATCATCTCTTGCTCACAGGCATGTATTTTACACAACCAGATGTATATTGATGAGACTGAATACCCATCATAGATCTGTAAGGTAAATGAAGTCATCACACAATAGCTCTGCTTACCACTGTGATTACAATCTAAAAATGTTGAACTTTCATGTAGCATTGTGCCATTATTTCATCAGACCTTCTTTTGAAATTTACTCCAAAACATGACTAACAGTTTGTTTGGAGTGTCTTTCACACATAGTGTGATATGGCTGTTTTGCACGCAATTCAAAGTGCTTTGACTGCTGCTTTTAAGGTTTGCTTTAGTGTACGTCTGTGTTTTAGTAATTAATATGTTATAGATAGTGTGCCTATTTATAGAATGATTAGTTGTCTGCTTTGTCAGTTTTTGCACTGCCATTTGCAGATTGTGTGGTATAGCCTTTGGTTCAACATTCGGATTACATCTACCTCAAGCAATTACAGCTAAGGATTACTGATGATTGTGTATATAGATATTTGATTGTAGCAGTTTGTAATAAGCATACCCTGCAGGTAGACATTAGTATTGCATTTGCCTCAAACACCTCGGGTGTTTAATAGAAACACAGTTATAGCTTAGTATCACTGACACTTGATTGCAGCTTTTTATCTACATGGCCAGCATGTGTTCATACTTCAAAATCCTCAGCCAGGAGGACTAATGCACTTATCCATTTGCCATGGTCCTGACCAGACACCTACAACTGCTGGCAGGGACACAAAAGTACCTCACAAAAAGTATCCTAAGCCTTAAATACATGTCCTACATGGACAGACTCAAGAAACTTCAGCTGTTCTCAGTCTGTCATGATCTATGTAGAGGTGATCTCTGCTTGACTTACAAAGCCATGTCCAACCCAGCCCTACTTGGAATGCTACACCTAAAGAAATCCTAATCCCCCACACCACACACTCCAGAGATCACAACCTCATTACCACAATTAACAGAACATGCTGGAGGGACAGGTTCATCTCCCAAAGACTGCTCATACTCTGGAATAAGCTTCCCATTCATGTTAAGCAAAGCACCTCACTAGCCCTCTTCAAGAGAAATCTTGATGAGTGGATGGGTAACAGAAAGTTCACTTTAGGGATCATTCCACTTGCCCTACTGGATATCAGCACTGTGAAATAACATCAGGTGGCACGGTGCCTGGGCAATTTTTTTGGGATAGGTTTGTAAAGGCTCCAGGGCCATTAGCCTAGTGCACACCTATGAACCTATGAACCTATGTGCAGAAAATCAGTATCAGCAAGCATCTTTACAATGTTGTCACTTTCCAGGCTACTGAGTGCTAATATTTTAGTTGGGTAATGCATATTAATTGTATACATTCAAAACTGTTAGTAACAGATTATCAGATGTCACCAGCTGTGATGATTGAACATCTAGAATTTTATTACTGTTGTATACATTGGATTGATGTGTGTTCAGCAAATGATCATGCTGCCTGTCTCAGATGTTTGTCATATGGCTCGCCTATTGTCCATATTATTATTATTGTCGTATCACTTTCTTCTCATTTTGACAATGACATCTGGTGGCTGTTCATAAAACTCATTGACTGCAGACAGTACAATCTCCTGATTTAAGCATTCATCCATTCTTACAAAGCTAATGACTTGGGTGGGTGTCTATAAGCTTATACAATTGTTCACAAGAGAATACTGATGTCTTGTTTACTAATAGGACATTTAAGACCATGCATTTATGAGATAACTGTCCAAAATGGATGTGTCTCAGTCCCTGCGTAAGTTATCATCATATTTATATTCTGTCTGGCTATGATACTTATGGGACTGTGCCTCATGCTAGACATTTGCTTTTCTTTTCTGTTGTGTTTTTCAATGAATCTTGACAGAGCATAGGAACCCATGGATGTTCTCCTATTAGATGATAATGAGAGCATACCAGGTCACTGCCAGAGTCTTGCGAGGAGATTGGTGATGACAATGCTGATGATGAGGAACCTGGATCAGGCCTTGCCTAAGTCATCATGTCTGCACACTGGAAGAGATGACGACCCAACCAGCAAAGAGCCAATTATCAGGAGGAAATCTGGGAAATCATGACAGATGTGTCCCTAACACAGATGAAGGACATGATGGGGGACCTTCTTTGAGGATATGGCATGGGCTGTGCAGGATTCGTTCAGGGCGATAGCTCATGAGGTCATTCTGCAGTCTCAGTCCCAGCAGCCTGGTCCCACCAGTCTGTAAGTATTGTCTGTGTGCTCCACATGTGTTATACTGCCAGTATGGTGATTGTTATCTAATTGACTGAACTGTATATGCACTCTTTTGCATGCATATCATGTATTTGTCACAATTATGTGTTATTGCCATGTGAAATTTAATTCTGATTCAATATGTGCATGACACATATCAACAGATTACGTGTTCCTCACATATTCAAGTGTCCACACATTGTGGCAGTTCACCTGCAGCTAGTGCTGCAAAATGTAACCTGTGAACATGTGTTTTACTGGCACAAATAACAGACAACACACGTTGCCTATACTCCATCAATAACACTGTAATGTGCCTTGGAATTGTGTTTTGGCATATCAGGTATGTGCAACAGACAGACATGTCATGCCACATGTGCTTCTGATGACAGTTGTAATGATATCCCAAAGGCATAATGCGGTGTTGTGTGCCATGGGTTGGTAATGATGATGCCATGTGGCATCATAAATAAGTATATCCTCTCTAAGTGCAGTCCTACTTTTCTGACTGCATCAAACAGCAATGTAACATTAATTTATACACAGTGTTACTTATATCTCATTCATATATTCAGAGATTGTTACTAGGATAAAAGCCCAGGGGTCCTTTCTAAGATTATCCAAATTTTTACAAAAAAATAAAGATGTCCTGTAAACAAGCAGGACATTGAGGGACAGGCATTTATAAGCTACCTCTGTCCATAGGGATATGGGTGCCAGTCCCAGTGTAAATTTGCTATACCCCATCCACTGCTCTAGGTTGCACTTTTACAGTACAAAAAATAAAGATGTCCTGTATCCAAGCAGGACATTGAGGGACAGGCATTTATAAGCTACCTCTGTCCATAGGGATATGGGTGCCAGGCCCAGTGTAAATTTGCTATACCCCATCCACTGCTCTAGGTTGCACTTTTACAGTACATTACTGAATGCTTGGTCTATGTAGCATTATCACATCCATTACCTACTGACAACAGTTTACACCTTCAACCAATAGTTGTACACATTAACTGACTGTGGGTGTGTGTGCGTGTGTGTGTGTGTGTGTGTGTGTGTGTGTGTGTGTGTGTGTGTGTGCTCGCGCGCGCGCGCATAGTCACATACATACTGACACACTTGTATCCTTCACACTCACTGACGTCCTGCTGATGTGCTGTAATGATGATCACTGGACTGCCCTCTGCTCCATAATGTCAGGTTGCTTGACATACAACTCCATTTTTTTATTTGATATTTTCATGACAGTATATGTGTATGCACTTGAAATTCTTAGCTTGCTTGCTTATGCATCTTGATGTTATATGATTGCACATTACAGTGTATGTGTGTTTTATACATGTCCAGTTCCATGGACATCAGCAATCAATTTGGTCATTAGACATCCATTTGCCATTCGCTTACATGTTTTTCTGTTTGACTTCTACAGAAACCTGTGAGCTGTTACATGCATTTGCAGTGTAAACACACCTTGTCCTGATTTACCCTGTTGTGGAACCAGGTATTCCAGCTCCCATTCACCTTCATATTTTGCTATTATTTTTTTTTCAGATATGGTTGCTTCTGTGTCAGCTACTGACCATAATATGTGACATCTGCCCAGAAGTTGCTGGCTAATGCTTGCAATATGTCCTTGATTTCATTATGCATGTGTTACCCAGTGTATTTTTGTTCACATCCATGTGTACAACCTGATATGTTTATTATGCTGTACTGTTACATTTTTGAAAATATGATTACATGTCATTGCTGTGTGTATATGTGTATCTCCCTTGCTTTCATATATATTCCATTTAGGTCACTGTACATACTCATGTACTGTGTGCTAACTTTGACATGCCATATTTGTGTAGCATATACACATTACATTACATGTTTGTTTGGGTTGTATACACCTACGTTTGTATGGAGTAGCCTTTGTTGCTCTCCTGCAATATTTCTATTTGGCACCATGCTTGGTTGTTTGCCTTTTCCATGCATGATCCTAGTTTTGGTCCTGTCCTCTGCTGGAGTTATCTAGCACTGTTAGACCTGCACCTGCTCATCTGTGATGTTTGCGTGGCTTACACCTGTGCTGCTGGATGTCTAATTTGAAATATGTTTATTTATCCAATACATACTGTGATTCTAACGTGTTACCCTGAAACACACATCTACCATTGGTCATAGACATCCAGGTATGACTACCACCCAGTTTGCAACCTGTCATAACATCATAGGGGATAGGTAGATACATTTTCTGCATTTCAACATGGCTGGTATGCATCCCCACCCTATTTTTCAACTTTCCATTGACAGTGTTGTGTAGTGTGCTATATGTGTAACTAACCTGTCCTTAGTGGTTTTGCAAACCTTTGTCTAACTTGTGTTATGATATTTGTTCTGTTGGTATACCTAGTGTGATTTTCTTCTCCTCCTCTTTCCTTGTGTTTATCATTCCTTCTTTCTTAAAAAAAATACAGACTATTCCCACAAGAAAAAAAAAAAAAAAAAACCCATGCCTCTGTGACTTTCCCTCAGATTTTCCTTTTCCATCTGTCTTGTGTGTCCCACTTCTTCCCAAATACCACACTTCTTCTTTTCTATCTCCCACTTTTCTCGTGTGTGTGTGTGTGTGTGTTACTTGGGTTCCCCACACAAGTTCCAAAGCAACTGTTTGCAAATATTTATTGTGGCATTGTGGCTGGGAGTGCTCTTCACTTTTACTTTTTTTTTTAATTAGAAAATTTACAGATTCCATCAGAATCTGTAATTCCATGCTACCATTTTGTATTAATACATATGTTACAGAGACAGCCGTACCTATGTCTTACCTTACTGGAAACAGTGCTGTCAATATAGGTATTTTAGAAATGGCATTACAGCTTTGAAGGATGTATTTCATGTTAGTGGATGACTTATGAAAATATCCATAGTTGCCTGATATATATATATCTAGATATGGTAAAAAGGAACAAAGGAAAAGGAGATGATACAGGTAGTTGATGTGTTACAAGATACAAAGATACAGATGAGGACATTGTGCCTACATCACATGATGTATATCATTAAAGACATATGAAATATATATCTCATTGCAATGTTAGAAATAATAATGACTTTACATGCAGTCTACTGTATGTATGTAGGTATGTATGTTTCATGGAGTCTACAAAAATGAAGCATATAATCTGTTTGCATGGCCAACATACATGACATATGTGGCGAATAAAAATAATAAAAAAAAAACATCTCACAACAAATCATAAAAAGATGGTAATGTTGAGCAGGGATGAACTTCAAATAGTGTAGAAAAAAAACAGCATTAGTGAACACATCATTTACACCATTTACCAGGTGAACATAGTTAATACATTCAGAATGTGTGACATACACATACCACAAATATGTGCACTTGATGATGATGATGATGAGTTGATGCAGACTGACCTAGGAATTATAAGAAGAACATAGTATTAATGGACGCCAACTACAGGAGTAACACGAAGCATAGATATGAAGCATACATAATAGCATACCACTGACAGACTCATGCTTTGAAGAGGTTGTGTGTTGTACTACTCACCTGCTGTGGGAAAGTAAAGAAAAAGACAATACAGTCATGTATTTAGCAAAAATATATACAACACAGTAACATGGGCTGCAAATACTCACATGATGGACATTGCAACTGTATATACTAGACGGGCCTGTATTGACAAATATCAACATAAATATCAGGTAGCATGTGTGTTACACATTGTTGATAGCTATGAAAATTTTGCTGTAAAATACCTTGTCTGTCTGCACATGAAAATGCATGGCTTGCCCCTCCATTAGATATACCTGTAGTGTACAGTGGTAGGGAAACAGCAATATAACAGTAAACAGCAGTGCCATGAAATGAGGTTGAGGCACCTACAAGGTACTGTTCACAGTAACACTATAGGGACACTTATTTGCCAATCCCTGGTTTAGTCATAAAGTATATGGACCTGTGAATATTAATGCAAACACCATTGCAAATGTTTTTTGAACTGATCTTTATATAGCTCAGTTGTACCAGTACATGTCATTAGACTTACGTTCATCCTCCTCACCCTGTGTGGATGCGTACATGTCTCAACTGTACAGATGAAAATCAAAAACAGCAATACATGAATATGCATGCTACAACAATATGCAGTGATTGTCTCAATACACAGTCCTGTAACAGAAATAAAGACAAACATGTTTGTCCGGAAATTTCAGCTTCAATCCCACCACCAGGAATGAGTCATTCCCCTTGCTGTATGCAGTAAGGCCAGAAATACTGTGATGTCATCAGTGGGTAAGTAGCATCCCTTGATCTCTCATAATGTGTCACTCTGTGGTTGCACGAAGGATTATGTCCAAACAGCATCATCTACAGGCTTTACAGGATCAGTTGTGGCCTCCAACTGCATTTACCATGTTGGTGGGGTCTGCTCAGATTTCATTTCCCCAAACAGTATCTCCTCAATGGCCTATGAGTCTTCTTCCATGTTTGCGGAGAGCATCAATTATGATGTTATTTTCCTGGGGGAGAAGTTGTCACTCCTAGGATTGCTGGCCATCTGAAAAGCAGTGATACGCACATCATAATATTTATGTTTGAGCCCATTTATGCATTTCAGTCTGTGAAAAGCATATGTCAACATAAACATTATGCTTTCCATGCAATGGAAATATCTTTATAATACTGTGGGTGATAAATATTAATGTGACATATTACATGGAGCAACAATGCTTTCATACATACCATTGGTAAAATAAAAATAACTTGTAATATCTTTACAGTTTATGAGTGGAATTAGAACCACTGAAAATAAATATACAGTACATGGACACCCAAAGGCAACAGGATCAGGGCACATGAGTCTGCCTGCATGTCAAATTGAAATACTACATCAAGTAACAATTTAAAGAACTTACAGAAACTGTTGGAAAACCTCAGGATCCATAGTCAGGCCACAGACTGTGCAGATCCTTATTATACTGAGTCGGTAAAGATAATACCTTTGCTAAGAAGCATGATTGAAAACATATAAACAGCAACAGTACATTTTCTAACAGTTTTGTAGGAGAAATGAATTAAGAAATATCTATAATATCAACATCACATAATAGATGTGAATAATTTTGGAATCCTAGGTTTCCGTAACTACACCACAGAGTGCTAGGAATTACTGGTAAGAATTGTGGATGATCCATAAATCAGTCTGAATATACTGTTAAGTTTTGCAGTGGAAGTCTATCTATGCAACTGCATATGGGACTGAAATAAACTATTTAAAATAACAACACATGTATGCATACATTTTAAGACAACAGCAATCCAGTAACATATAACAACTTCTGTTAAAGATAACATTATGAGTTAAAAAGTAATTTAAACATGAACCCTTTAAAATGATTAACTAAGGGATTTACTAATCATTAAAACAGAGATGATACTAATTTCCAGTCTACCTTTCACTCTGAATCATAGAATCAAAGTGCACCTTGTGTGCAACTACCTTTAAGTGTCACTTGCACCCCATATAATTAATGAGGTTCATTAAAATTCAAGTTTTTGGAATCCTATTCTTGAACATCCATGTGAATTGGCTTCATGCAATGAAACACCCATGTGTACTGCGTAAACACCCAACAGGTATTGATAAATGTTACCTTATGTGGCAAATGTCCGATAGCTTCCAATGATCTCATAACATGGCATCAGCACCACTTTCAAATTTTTATTTTGCTATATTTACTGATTAGACCATTGCTAACTATGAATTGAGTGGTACTTCAGTGAGCATTTTCTGTATTAGTATTTTCCAGACTTCTTCAACTCGATGATCATGATGGCTACTTCAAGGAGGCAGAGCCATGTCTGTGTACCCAACTGAACTGACGAGAAGATGATCCAGATGTTGACCGTGTACACTATATTGGATCAGAGGATGACAGCCAGACCCAGGAATTTTTCCATGATCAATGTGTGGTACCAGATTGTCAAGGAGCATCAAAGGAAGACAGGAATCTATTTCAGTGGAGTGCAGAATCATCACCACTGTGATGACCTACATCAGAGGGATGTGGATGAGCTTTGAATGAGGGTTGCTGAGGTGCAGAGCCAGCCCATAGATCCCTACAGTAAGTATCGATATTCTTTGCATACATGAGCATTGCTACAGGTTATACAGAAATTGGTCTGTCCCATACATATATATATATATATATATATATATATATATATATATATATATATATATATATATATATATATATATATATATATATATATATATATATATATATCAGATGAATGTTTTTATAGCCATGTAGTAGCTGCTGTGACAATTAGCTTGTGGGGATAATTAAGTGGACATGCTAAATACTGTCCTATTAACTACAGATTCAATTTCCATATTAATTTATTTAATAATGTATTTAATATCCATAAGTATGTCATTTGTAGATATACATCTGTTTTACCCCATCTAATTGCATAATTTCACATAGCCACTGTCTTCGTGCATCACAGACACCTTTAACGCCTAGGCCACGGATGACGTCGCACTTCATAGTTTTCCATTATAGTCCTACAGTATCATGTATTGCACCATTATACTTTGAAATAAAAACACATATACAATTTCATTACATCATTCCTTCTAAACAAATTACATAGATACATTTATTTAATTTAAAAAGTAATGCCTGTCTGACTGCTTATGCATATGCTTTAATTTATGTGTTGCTAGCTATTATTTCTTTACAATAAAAGGTCCAATATTTGTTTGCATTTTCTGTATTCATCAGTTCTCTGCAGACTTCTGATAAACACCTGCAGTGCCAGTACCTGTTTTCTAATATGAAACCTTTGTTGAAAGTTAGCTTGGCCTGTAAAGCAACCAGCCAGTACTTTATATTAATGTTTACATTGTGCATGGTAACGACTCACTAAGTTAGTCTTTGAATCTCTGTGAATATGGCCATAGTCTATAATATTCTGATAACATAAGCTTTCTATCAACAGGGTTTATAGAGCAGTATCTGTTTGTTTAGGAATAACATATACTGACTGTTAGCTTGGCCTATAAGGCAAACAGCCAGCGTGACAGAGTCCCAATCCACATAGGGGAAACATATCTGTACCTGTAACCTTGATTAAATTCACCCATATAATTTTTCAGAAGAACCATATTCCAGTACGTTATAGTAATGTTTATGTTGTGCATGGTAAGGACTAATGGATTTAGTCTTTGAATTTCTATGAATATGCCCATTAGCTGTAATGCTCAGAAAACATCAGCTGTCTAATAACAGAGTCTGTAGTGTAGAATATGCTTTTTTAAGAGTAGCACACTCTAGCTAATAGCTCAGATGGTAAGGAAACAGGCCATTATGTCTGTATTTTGAAGTGCTTTGTGGTCAAATCCAGAGAGAGGACATATGTATCAGAAACTGTTATCTTGTTTTGGTATACCCATAGCATTTATTTATAAAAACATATTAGACTTATTAATAATTATTTATATTTTGAGCATAGATGCAAATAACTCAGTTATTCCTCAAATTCCTACTTACATATTCATAATTCGTAACATTATGCTAACGTCAGCTATTTAACAATGGGAAGAGAATATCTCACTAAATCTTGTTATATATCTGAGCAATTCTTTGTTTGATATTGTATACCTTGTAAAAGTGATATGAAGGTCTGTTTTCTCATGAAATATTAAAGTCAACTGTAGAACAACGTCATCCTCAAATTTTGGGGGAGTGGGATGGGCAGACTAACAGCTAAAATGCAGAACAGGAAAGATATATGTATTTTCCTAGTGATGTGCACTTTTGCAAGGAATGTAATGCCCCTTACACATACGTTACAGTTTCCATAATGTACAGTAACATGTATGGTTCTGTTCACAGAAGCTGTATGCTACATGACACACACTGCCTGAGGAATGTATGCTCTCCATTACTGTTAATGTTTCTGAGCACAGTGCTAACATGAATGCAATTTTCCAGTTTTTTACCTACATGAGCAGTACATGTTCATACTTTGCAATCCTAAGCCAAGATCCCTATTAGAAAATCATTCTCCAGCCAGATGATGTCATAACATAAAGTCTTTTCACTGCATGCAAAACATACTTTCTTAGTTAAGATGTTTTGGGTAGGCAGGCAGCTTCCCAATCTTAGAGTTTGGATGTAGATTGTGGTTGCAGGTTTGAATCTCAGATCCTCCAATCTGTGTTCAAAGATGTTAGTACCTCAGTGTAAAAATATCAACTGTGTATTTTGATTATCTAGTGTTCTTCAGAAATAAATATATATAAGCTGAGCTCAGAAATGTATATCATTGTTACGTGAGGTATATATTATTCATGCATTGTCTTTTTTTGATTTCAGACAAGGAGGATCACAGCTGGAACAAAGCTATGGTCATCAAGCAGATGAAGAGAGGTTTGTTGATTATTTTACCTGTTTTATGAGCTGAAATGCATCTTCCCCTGTTTACAGGCCTGTATTTTTCACAATAACATGTATATTGATTAGAATGCAAGCACGACCATCATGCATCAGTAAGGTAAGTGAAATCATCACATGGTGTGTTTACAACTGTGATTAAAATCTAACAGTGCTGCTAATTAATGTATCATTGAGCCATTGTTTTAACACATATTTTTTGAAATGTACTATATGACCTAAATAACAGTTGATTTGTTGTATCTGTCACATATCTTTTTTAAGTGAATGCTTCGCATTGACTTGATACTCATGATGTATCATTCAGTACACTTTTATGTCTGGTAGTGGTTTCTGTTGATTGAACAGTTGTGTATAGACTGCTTATTTACAGAGTGAATGTATGTCTGCTGAGTCAGTGCAGGTCTATGATATTTTGTCAAATATTAAAATAGTGAACAATTCATCATTTAACACCTTTTCTTAACAAGGCTACCAATCACTGAACAGAGTTTTCAGTGAAATTTTTCAAAGGGCAAAGCAACAGTTGGCCACCATCTGGAATTTGCCCTTTTTCACACTATAGTGCGATCTCAGAGTTGGTATATTTCATTACTGGGGAATGGGGAGTAGGGTGTGGGGTGTGGAGGGTCTATACCTATACCTGAATAGGTGTTAAGTTTGATTATTTTCATCTTGGCTGCTAATGTAGCCTACCATTGCCTTGATGTAGGAAAACCTTTGCTGAAAAATCCATTTGACAATCAATAGCTTCACTAAATAAGTGTTCGATGAAGAGGTGTTCACTATTTTAAGATTCAACGAAATGTCATATACCTGTGTTAGTATTTGTACTGCTGTCTGCAGACTGTGTGGTATGCCCTTCAATTCAACATTGATACTGCATCTACCTCAGACACTGTGGGTGTTTTTGTAGAAACACAGTTATAGCCTAGGTTTAATGACATTTAAGCACATACAGATTGATTGCAGCATTTCAGTATCAGCAAGCATATTCATAATGTTCTGATTTTTCAGGCTACTGAGTGATAATTGTTTTGGTAGATAATGCATGAAGTTGCATATATGCAATACTGTTAGCAACAGATATATTAGATTTTCATATGTCAACAGCTGTGCTGATTTAACATATCATATTTTCAGTGTTATACTCATTATGTTGACATGTGTTCAGTCAATTATCATGCTGCCTGTCTCAGATGTTTGTCATATGACATGCCTATTGTCCAGAATATTGTCATATCACTTTTTCCTCATTATAACAATGACACCCTGTGGCTGCTCAAATAAATCATTGAATGCAGACAGTACAATCTGTTGATTTGAGCATTCATACATTCTTACAAAGCTAATGACCCATGTGGATGTGTTTGAGCATAAAGAATAATTCAGAAAAGAATATTGACATCTTTTTTAGGAATATGACATATAGGGCCATAGGCAACTTTGTCCATAATGGACGTGTGTCAATCCCTGTGTAAATTGTCATCATAATCATATTATTTTGTGCTATAATACTCATGGGACTGTTCTGCATCATAGACATTTGCTTTGCTTTTCTGCTGTTTTTTGCAATTAAAGTTAACAGAGCATGGGACCTGTGGATGTTCTCTGATATGAAGATGATGATAAGCACACACCAGAGTCTTCTGAGGATGATGGTGGAGTGGATGATGATGATGATGATGACAATGGTGAAGGACCCAGACCAGCTCCCATGCAAGCCGTCCTATTTGCACCCTGGAGTAGACATCAACACAAATCAGGAGGAGATCTGGTAGGTCATGACAGGTGTGTTTCGAACACGGGTCTATACAAGTTGAGCGAAAACCCTTTTACGCGAATACGAATATGTCGAACCGCATCGTGCAAAGTACGTAAACCTCAAATGTCCAAAACCACAAATTACAAAATGTCGATTTGTTTTGGTTGGCCCGTCTGCGGTATAGCTCTGTAAGGTAAGTGTGCGATAGTTAGGACTTTAGGGTTAGGATTTGGGTTAAGGTAAGTGCATAGATAGGTAGAGTATGTAAGATTTAGTGTAGTGTTAGATGTAGGGTTTTTTTTAAGTGTATGTATGTGTGTTATTTATTTTGTTTGGGTGCATGTCTTTAGGGGAAGTGTGCAGTAGTTACAGGCCTTAGGGTTAGGGAGGGGTTAAGGATAGTGCATCGATAGTTGTGTATGTGGGGTTTAGTGTAGTGTTGGAAGTAGGGTTTTGTTAAATGTATGTATGTGGATTATTTATTTTGTTTGGGTGTAAGTCTGTAGTGTTTGGTTAGTGTATGTATGTGGTTTATTTATTTTGTTTGGGTAAGTACTATGTAGCGGGTGGTGGGGTTGACCGACTATGATAGGTCGATATATTTTTTTACGTGATTTAGTGCATTCGGGATTTTCGCGGTTCGAGGTATAGGGTTCGATGTTTAGGTATCCGCATAAAGGAGTTTTCGCTCAATTGATATAGACCCTCGAACACCAATGAGAGGGACCAGATGGGGTTCTTCTTTGTGAATATGGCATGGGCTATACAGGATTTATTTAGGATGTTAGCTCATGAGGTCATTCAGGAGTCTGAACCTCTATCAGCTTTATTTTATCCCTCTGGTCTGTAAGCATTGTCTGTGTACTCCACTTGTGCTATGTTGCCAATACAGTGATTTCCATTTCATTGATTGGACTGCATGTACACTCTTGTGCATGCATGTATGTGTCATGCTTATATGTTATTGGTGTCTGACATTTACTTTGCTTTCAGTGTGTGTGCATGACACACATTAACACATTGTACTTTCCATTCAAAATCAACTGCCCATGTATTGTGGCAGTTAACTTGCTGATAGAACTGCAAGAGTTAGTATGATATAATGCTGCAAGAGGCAACCTATAAACATGTGTGATACTGGGGCAACTGACAGACAACATATGTTGTCCATACTCCATTAGTAGCAGTGTGATATGCCTTTGATTTCTGTTTTGCCATATCAGGTATGTGTAACATTCAGACATACCATTTCACATGTTTTTTGGATGACAGTTGTCATGATGTCCTACTGTTATGATGTGGTGTCATGTGTCAAGGGATGGCAATATTGACACCATATGGGATCATAGACAGTTATATCCTGTCCATGTGCAGTCCTTCTTTACTGACTGCATCAAAGAGCAATTTAACATTAATCTGTACACGTTACAGATTCTTTAACAGTGCATTATACCATGTTTGTTGTATGTTGCATTTCCACATACATTATGTAGTGGCATCGGTGTACACTTTCTGTAAATACTTGCACACATTAAATGACTGTATGTGTGTGTGAACATAGTTTGATAGATACTGACACACAAATGTACCTTTGACATGTGATCATCCAATGATGTACTGCTGATGTGCTGTTATGATGCTCACAGGAGTACCCTCTGCTTCATAATGAGTAGAGTGTTTGACATACACTTGCATTTCTTTAACTGACATTTGCATGACAGTGTATCTGTGTGTGCTTGTGATTTTTGGGTTGCTTATATATGCACATTGATGTGACATTATTCCACATACTGTGTATGTGTGCTTTATACAAGTCCAGTTCTGTGGATATCTGGCCATTTGACATACATTTTTCATTTGATTAAATGTATTTCTGTGTGGCTTCTACAGTACCCTGCATGCTATACTCATGCATTTGCATTGTATCAACTTACCTTATCCTGCTTTACCCTGATGTGGCCCCAGGTTGCCCACCTCCCTCCTGCCTTCATATTGTACTATTATGTTTTGCAAACATGTTTGTTAAAACCACTGACCATTGCCATGTATTAATTTGACACAGTGAACACATGTATGCCTAGTATACAATGCAGGACATGTGCACACAGGTTGCTGGTTAATGCTTGCAATATGTCCTTATTCTCATTATGCTTGCATGTTACCCAGTGTAGTTTTTTCACATCCATGTGAACAACCTTCTATATTTATTATGTTGTACTGTTATGTTTTTGGACATATTATTACATGTCATTGGTGTAGATTATGCCACTGATAGACATACATACATACATGCACATCTACACCAGTGAATTGCCTTTGACATGGCACATGTGTGTAACATATACACATTCCATTATATATTTGTTTGGGTTGTTTACACCTACTTGTGTATATAGCACTGTTTTCTCTAATGCAGTATTTCTCTTTGGCACTGTGCTTGGTTGTTTGCCATTCACATGTATGGCCGTATGTTTGGGTCTATCCTCTGGTGGAGTTACCTACCAATGTAGACTTGTGTT